>NW_020257665.1:0-86468 GCF_003255815.1 Theropithecus gelada
TTTTCTCTACTGCAATAGATAATTTTTCATTAATCAGGAAAAAAAAAACATGATTCTGTATGAATGTGGTGGTGATGGCTGGTGGGGAGTTCACGTGGACTCTTCTACATGTACATTGAAACTATCAACTATTGAATCCTGGTATCATAATTTTTCTTTAAACAAAACTTAGCTGCCACTAAAGATTTGATCAAAGTGGTTTAAAATAATTAGAATGTTTTCCTCGACTATTAACCAAAAGTCCTGTCCTGTTTCTCCATTCTTCTAAACAAACTTCAGAGAAGTCAGTAATTCTGTTTATCAGCAAAGCAGACTACTTTGGGTAAAACATTTGTTATACAGCCTTCAAAACACTACCTGAGAAGGTACTGGAATTAATAAAAGAAGGAAATTTGCTATAAAAGTATGAGTCAGTAGTAGTGACATGTCATCATTGTTTTATACATTGAACAGTCTATAAAATGTAAGGACTTAATCATCTTAATACTGTCATATAACATGCATGCATTTTACAAAGACAGTTGAATATTGGTCTTATTTAAGTGTAATAAATAAAGGAGGGGAATTAATCAGTTATAACATACTTTAGCCTATTTGAGCTAAGAGAAAGAAATGGAGTTGTCCTCTTTCAAATATGGAAAATTGAACAGGTGATTGTAGTGAGGCTTGAATGACATCATTACTCCTTCCCAGATAAATGCCTAAGTCTTTGCCACATTAATGTGCCACCGGATAAACATTTGTTTGTCCGGATTCAATGGAAAGATCAATATGAAGAGAAAGATGTTTTACAGGCTCTGTATTTTCTTTCTGGAATAACTGTCAACTCATATGATAAGAATGAAGGTCAAACAATTCCGAAGAGATTTCTTTCTCAACTTTCAGAACATTAATAAACACTTTGTCAGCATTTTTTCTTTTGCACATTTGTCAGACAACTAATCCTGTATCTGCAATTTCATAAATTATGTGAATCCTGGAAACCGGGTAGAGATCAACTCACTGAACTTTATCTTCAACTGAAATTTAATATGAATCCAACAGTATTGAAAAATGTGTCATGTTCTGCGGTGATGAGAGTGAGCATATTAATGCCACTGTTTGGTTCAAGACTGTTCTTTTAATTTCATACCTGTATGGTTAAAGTTCTTTAAAGCAGAATTATCTGTTATGAACTTACCAAGTGTTTAATTTTCTTTAACTAGAAAAGACGTCGAGGATGTCTATATTATAATAATAATTCAGTAAATACTGAAAAAAAAGACCGGTGCCAAACATAGGTAGAGGATCCATAGTGGCAACGAGCCTAAGTGAATGTTTCAGACTGGGAATGTCAGCCCTTCCATAGTGCCAACTGTCCTACAGTGTCCCCATCTCATTAAAGGTTAATTAGTTTCCTTTCAGCCTGGAGCTCCATGATATATTATGTAGGTCATAAAGATGATATGAACATGTACTTGGCATGTGATTGTGGACTAACCACATTCATTATGGGGGCATAAATTCAGTGCTCTGGGGTCATTTCATTCTGGCAATGGAAAAATGGTCTCTAGGAAAATCAGACTAGAGATTGGGACCTCGTTCACATCGACAGTGGTGAACCCGATCCAGTATTAGATGAGAAGCAAATTTCTCAGGGGTAGTAACACAGTTACTCCTATTTTCAGTAAGAGATATGAGACACAATTTTATTATATTCTGTAGGAAATTTGATTTAAGGAACTATAACTGTAGACAAAAACATGCAATGAACTTGTTAGTGCTTTAATATCTCTGTGTTCAGTTTACCACTATCATATACTTGGTATTGGCAGGGTAGGAAGTGATCAAAAGACAGAGGGATGTGGAAAATTGTTCTCTAAAACGTGTTACAGGTAGTGAAATTTGAAAATAAGTTTTGAATAATAATAACTCTTGTCATTTCAGTGTATAGGGATTCCATAGACCTCTATATTATAATTTTAAAAATGACTGTTTGGACAGTTCCCTGATGTCAGACATTATAAACAACTGATTCTAATAATTTATCAAATTGCTACTTTACCTTGAATATTTATTACACCACTTGCTTTTTAAAAAATATTTTTTAAATTTTGGTAAAATAAACATAACATAAATTTAACCATTTTAACCATATTTAAGTAATCAGTCCAGTGGCACATACCACTTCTTTCACTCCAAATTACAAAATATGTGTGTGTAGTGTTGAATTCAGCAGTGATTGAAATCATTGTTTTTCTAAAAAAGAAGTATTTGGGAACAACTTTAATGCATTGGCTGTCTTTCAGGATAATTAATGGTAGTATGGTGCTCATTCTTATTAACTATAAACCTCACGAGCTGATTTTTTTGAAACAGACATTTTCTAGCATTGCTATCTTTTGTGTTTCTATAACTGTAACTTATTTAAACTGCAAACATTTATTTTATAGTGTTTTGAAGTAAATATTCCCCAAACAAATATAATTTAACATGGAATTTGGTTAAGAGCAAAAAAAGCATAAAAGTAGAAAGCAGATGCCCATCAGTATTTAATCATCGAAAATAAGTTGATCGAATAATCAAGTATAAGTTGATTAAGTTAAGTGAGTTTATTTAGTAGTAAAGAAATAAGTTGATTATTAGGGGGTACCCTGGAATGTAGTCAGGGTACAGATGACTAAACTCAATTATCCAAACTTCTAGAGAATAATTATACTCGGCTCCCATTATTTTAAGGATCCATGATGAGCTTGTGTCATCTATTTACTGCATCATGACTTCCTAATTCTTTAATCGGACTTAGAAAGAGCAATGTATTTAATTATTAAAATATTTCTGATCACTTAAAGGGAGAAATGTTCTTTTTTCAGACTTTCTCCTTCAAATGGAAAGTTAATTACCTGGATTTATGTTTCAAACTTTTTCATGAATTAAATTGCACTTAAGTTAGCAGGCAGACGACAGATTTGCCAAAATATCTTTATTTGAACTGTTTGCAATTAGAAGCATCCTTCCAAGTCCTTTCAGGCTCTACGCCACCTCTTCTCCATAGCTCTTATTAACGCTTTCTCTCTCATTCTTTCTCTCTTGTTAAAATAGACAAAATACATAAGTAACATCAAGTAATTTGGAAATACCTCTACTTGAATTCCACACAGAGCAGTGTTTTTTATTTCAAGGTCAGCATTCAAGTGCTGCTACTATGTCAGGATAGGACTAAAAGATTTATAAACCACAGCTAGCCTTTCAGTAGATCCTTCTATAAAGCAAATAGAATCTCCTTGGTTTATCAATGATGGGCTTCTTTTCCCTAAGCAAAGACACAGAGAAGATTAGCACAGTAGAAATGAGATGTACCTAATTAATTCCCCAGATCTCTCTAGATGATATTGCTAGTTTTGATTAGAAGAACATCGTGACTAAAATGAAAAATATGCTCAGTAGTTGAACTCATGGAGAAGGAAAGAAATAAATTTTCCTAGCACAGAGATGTTCTAGATAAAACTTAACAATGCAATTTATAATGATACTTTATGATGTCAGAATTTTTTAAAGGCTCTTATTTATAATGGCATGTTTTTTAAAAGGAAATTTTCTTTCGGGATTGTAAAAATGCCTTATATTTCTATTTCTATTGTATATGAGGTAATACACATTTTCAGCTCCTGGAAGTTATATTCCACAAGAATATTAGGTTCAAATAAGATATTTCCATTTCTTCGCGGTACTTACATAATGGTTAAAAGTGTTTTCCTTCCAACTGAAAAAGACAGGAATAATTTGGGAACTAATTACCAATTATAATTTGGATCATTTAAATGTCTGCCATTTCCTTGTACCTGTCATTAACCTACTGCGTTTGATGAGAATCTTAGCAACATCTAGATTTTAGAGAAAGAAAAACAAAACAGCTCTGTGAGTGTTACCATTTGTTTCCTGGAACTATAAAACACAAAATGAGCTCAGTCATGAAAAATAAAAAGAACACTCAGTTGGCTTATTTGCTATTGAATAATAGGTTCATTTTATTAGTAGTCATAAGAATTTTTCTTTGTAGTTTAAACTTGTTCATGATTACTTTTGCTGTATTTAGGAACAAAACACAGCTGCATGTTGTAAACAGTGCTAAATTTACTAGATTTTGCCAAATGTTATAGTTACACGTGATGCCTTAATGGAGGAAGGGAAGGCTTTCCAAAGAGGAAATGAGCAGTTATTGTGAGCCCCTTTGGGTCTATCAGGAAGAGTAACAGGGTGAGATGTTCTCTAAACATATCCTCATAAAAGGATGGCACCTCATGCTAAGAGCTATTTTAAGGCAAAAACATAAAAGTTTTAGAAATCAAGAAAAGAGGACTTGATACATTTAGAGTTCTCTTCCTACTGAACTTCTACATTAGTGATTCTGAATGGGGTTGGGGAGATTGAATATATCTGAATTTCATGGCAGATAAAGAAGAGTGTTGTATTGTTTGAAAAAATGTATTGTTACAGTGTTATATGGAGAAATATATTGCTTTCGTAACTGCAGAAAACAGAGTTTGACAAAATCCCTTATCTGGTGGTTCCTGGTTTAAGAATATAGAGGGATGTCATGTATGGGTATGAGGATCATAAACTACACTAAAGGGGTGAGTTAGAGCTGAAATACATTCTGTGCTCCACTTACCAAGCCATGAACTCTGACTCTGTAAAGACCAGTGGCACCCATATCTGCATTAGGAGGGGAACCTCACATACCTTCCTTGACAAGACTGTTAAACTTGAGAAGCATCCAGGTAGCACCTGTGGTGAGCTATAGAGAATGAGAATGCTCCCTGGAAACCCAAATAAAAGCCCACTTAAACATGGCACTGGATAAACAGCCATCTGTGGGCCACACTTAGTCCAATGGCCACCAGGATTTGTCCATCTTCAAATTCTAATCTCAAAAATTTTCTTATGGAATGTGGCTTCCTCAATTAAGCCATTGCTATAGGTCTCCAATAGCAAGGGGTTCTCTGCTCACATAATGATTTTCTAACAGCTCTAGATATGTATTTATCTGTCTCTTGGAAATGTCCTTGTATGTAATGACTTTGCTTCTGTATGTTTTTGGTCCCCCAAAATATGATAAAGGCAAGGGCACAATATGAGCATCTGTTGATCTGAATTACCATGGGACTATATTCTTTAACTCTGTTCTTCTCAGTTGCTGGATACTTTTTGGCATAGCTCCCAACCCAGTTATGTAAGTAACGAGAAAATCAGGTATGAAAGAAGCAGACTCACTCTGGTTAATAGAAAAGAAGTTATTGTATATAAAATTATATAAAACTAATTTTCTTCAGTGATATCTGGATCATCACTGTTGTCTTTAATCAGAAGTCTATAAAATGGGCTATGGTCTGTACCGTAAGCCATGTCTGTAGACGCCACCTTTGATTATGTCTCACATCTGTCATCTCAGTTGTGCATGTGCGTGGACACGCACAACATGCAGCCACACATATTTTCTCCCCAGCCTTATTCTAGATTCTAAATCTTTAGCTGCTATATTCAATCTTATTTTTGGAACTATGGCTAAAATAATACTTCACACTCTGCAAGTTACAGGTTAGTATACCTCCATCCTTATGTCAAAATCTGATATTGGAAATCTAACCAGGATCTAGCATTCTAGGACTGCTTGTCTACAAAGGAATTCAGAAATTTGCTAACAAGAAAATCAGTACTAGTTACGCCCTTTTCACTAAAAAACCCTGTGTATTTGTATATGTAGATTTAAAAACTAGGTAACAGTATCATTTCCTACATGGAAACATTTCAAGTGCTTTATTTTTCATGTGTGTTTGTAGAAACAACACATACTTTTGTGATTTAATTTGTGTATGTGATGATTGTCAGCTCTTTTGGTGGTGTGTTACCTAGTGGGTTAGGGATAAAACTCAGGGTATCAAAAATGCTGTTTAATTTCCCTTTCACTGAAATACAAGCATACATCCTTCTGCATATCTGTCCTTGGAGAAAATAGAAACAAAAATTCATCTCTGCCAAAAAAATATGGTTGACTTAGGGATCACTTATATTTTGTGAGTTCTGTAAGACTTTGGAGACTTAGGAGTTAGTCTCAAAATTTAGTAAATAGAAAGAAAATGGAAATAAACACAAGAATAGTATGAATGTTCAGATGCATTCTATTACAGAAAAAAATAAATGTAATCATTTGGTGTAAGATAAAATGCTTCACCATGATATTTAATTGCCATACAATTAGAATTTTTAGATTTTTAAAAAGACCTCAATTTTTTTCATTTATTTTTGAAATAAGTAAATAAATTATAAAATAATGAATGTAGAATAAGTAATTGGTTTTACCTTGGCATTTATCTAGCAACAAGGGATAGTTATCTTGTGATATTTCATTCTGTTGTTATTATCTTTAGGAAAATAAAGACCAGTTTGGTTGTTATTCCTTTTTGTGCCTGGAACAAAGTCTGTTGGTGGAATGACAACTTCTACCTGACCGGGATTTCATAGTCTTTTCTTCTGTCTTATCAGGTCTGCCTATATTGTTGAGAGATCAGCATATTTTGTACATAAGTAAGTAGATATCAAGGTACAACGCTGGAGCAAACAGTGATCGTTGTCTAATGGTCAACTCTTGACCTTCGTCATTACCCACCACATCCACCTTCTTTGCTGGCAGAGCCTCCTTCATCGTAAAGATGATTACACTTACTCTCTTTCTCATCTTTCCTTGAAGGTAGGACATGCTTATTCAAATGACCCAATTATAGGCAAAGTAATCCAAGGTAAGTGTGTTGAGGTGCTTTTATTCTTCTAAAAATGTTTCACATTTTAGCATCTTATTGAGGAATGGTATGATCTTTCTATTTGGTGATGTCTGCCTATGATACCCAGTACTGTAGTCACCATGTTGTGACCACAAGTGGAATATTGCCAAGGTACAGACAGTATTCAGATAGACAGATAGAAATCAGCTGAGTCTTTATTTTCATCATTGAGCTGCTGAAGCAACCTGGAAATTCCCCATCTCTGGCCTTGTGGATAGGTGCAATCTACATGTTCTGATCATTTAAGACACTGACTCTATTGAGTGTTCTGTGATTTATACTCTAAAACTATCTGAATTATATACACATGAACCTAATGTCTGTGTAAAGACCTAAGAAACAATGAAGCTTTCATTGGGTAAGTTCCACTGAATTCTCAGAGGTTATGATAATGTCAAAATGAACATTTAAAAGTTTACCATGACCTTTGTACTCTGGCTATTCGGTCTTGAGAAATTACTTCTCTTCCCTGAGCTATAGATTCAGAAAGTAAAATATTCCACAGGATTATCTAGGTGGTGTCTAACTTGGCACTGGAGATGAATGATTTACTTATTAATTGTTTAATCTCAACCTAAATATGTATGTTTTAGATCAATCATTTGGGATCTTAATAACAAAAAGAGAAAAAATTATATAAAGCCACTATAACATGGGCTTTAGATTCAAGCAGTTCTTGCATCATCTGGTTGTATAATCAGGGATTCACAGCCAACAGGCACCTCATTTACTTCATCAGTAAAGTGTGGAAAGTAACATCCTTTTATAGGTATAGACTACACATTAAAGTAGATAGCACAATAGATTATCTAGTTTAGTGCTTGTCGTATAGTAAATGCTAACATGTGAACAAATAGATCACATTATTGACATAAATCATGTAACGCATAGCACAAACTATATTGCAGACGTGCCTGTAGATTGCTTCAAGTTTATCTTATTTCTAAAAATGTCTAGAAAATTTAATATCTGTTCTATATAAAATCATGTGACTCTACTCAAACAGGTTTACTAACGCAAACTATCATCAGTCCATTGATTAAAACCAAAGGAAAATTTGGATATCGTCTTCCAGTCCTCTTTGTTAGGTGAGCTCTTCCATAGATACTATTTTTCACCTAGACTTGGATGAAACAAAAATACACATTTATAACTGGAAATTCTAATTCATTTCACCTTCACATTTTAAGCTAATATCTATAGCAAGTACTAACCAAAAATTTAGCGTTTCTCTAAATATCATCATTAATTGTTTATTGAACCCTTGTTTAAAGATCTATTTAAGGCACTTGAAGATTTATCTGATTATCCCACACCCTGTTAAGAATCTGCATAATAATTTAACAGCACAAATGTTTCTGAAGGGAAATGTATGTGGTATGACCATAGTATTATGCAAATTTTTTACAGCCATTTAGTTTTACAATAATACCTTATGCCACTTCATAAGCAGTGCATTAGGCCATGTCAGTGCTGACAACAGCAGACAGGAGCTGGACTCCAGATCCTGCAGCTTCAGCCTAAATGTATGGTTGCCTTGGGGGCATTCTACCTATTAATTTAACATTCTAAAACTAATTATGTATGTCAGGGTGACCTCTCTCTAATCTATATTCATCACAGAGTCGGAGCCGTCTGTCTCCATTGTTCCCATAATAAAATAGCTGTTGATAGACTTATATAATTGACTATATCAGAAGTGAACTCACCCTACATGGCTACATGTAAACGGTGTACAGTCCCCATAGAATAAAGATAAGCACAAAATAATCCAACTATCTTCAGTAATTAACTTTGGAGGCTTCATAACAACAGTAGGAAATATATTTCCCGTTGGCTTAAAAATGAAAGTAGGGAGTACACAGGAGTCACATCTACAGTAATTAAAAAAAGTTTTCTTGGGGAAGACCATGAAAAAATATTCACCTTGAGTTTTTTTATATAACACTTATTAACACTTGCTGCTCTTCGGGCTAGCATACTTACAGAACTCTATTAAAATTTTATATATACACACATAGACAAACACTTTAACAAGGGACATTTATAATCATCTATGTAGTTTTGAATATTGATTTGTTGTGCAAATATCAAAACTGTTAATAGATGCTTATTTTCAGAAAATACCTATGTTATATTCTCATATATCCTAGTGATATAGTATAAAAACTCCTTTAAAGATTAATTTGTTGATTGTATTAAATGCATTTTGGGGGTGTATGATTTCCCATTTGTTTAAAAGGATTTACCTGACAAAAGCACTTTTGCAGAGGCTGTCAACCATAAATATTGACGAAGTGACATCGCATTTTGGATATTGCACCAGATTTGGAGGAGACTCAGAAATGAGAAAAAAAAGGTCATCTATGCCCTTTAGGAGCCTGTGTGCAATGAATAACCCCACCCTTTTTCAACAGGCAGGGGAAATTTCAGTCACACTTTCTCTAGACCTCTGTTCTTCCTGAAATTTTTAATTAGCACTTACTCTTTTACCAGCTTTATGGTAGATTTAAAAGGGAACAACTGAAACATGAAACATGGTCCTTGTTTTCAAAGATGCTACTAGGGAGCTGGTGTAGGGTAGCAGTTAGGAGAAGATTCTGTGAGGTCACACCCCTGGGTTCAATTCTGACCTTTGGCTTCCGTGGCTGTGTGACCTTAGGCTAGCTCTTTAAAATATTGTGCCTAAATTTCCTTATCTGTTAAGTTGAGCCTATGTCACCTCATGTAGGATTGTTGTAAGGATTACGTTTACATTTAGAAGTACATTTAGAAATAGTAAATGCAGATTGCATGACTCATGAGAAGCATCTCAGTTTGGGTTTGAGACGTGGAAATACCTAGACAATAATGTAAGAGGTCATATAAGTCATGCTTATTATATTTTAATAAACATTTAAAAAAATTACAGAACACAGAATGTAGAAAGCAAGGACAGACATACAGATATGTATAAGCATGATTTTTTAAAAATTACAGACAATAACGCATAGAAAGTAAGGTCAGAGAGATATGAGTCCTGTGTCCATCTGCATGTTATAGGCAGGTTATTTAAATGTCATGGGGCCTTGATTACTCATAATTAACATCTGGATAATATAGTACTTGTCTCATAGGACTGTATAAGAATAAAATGAAATTAAGTGTGTGTCAAGCTCTTGGCACAGTGTTTGGCATTCAGTAAAACGCATGACATTTTTGTGGTTTTGTTTTTTTTTAAGTAATATCATCATTCGGCAACGAATGAGATTCACAAGGAAGGAGGAGGCCAAAAAATGGCTTCATGGATATATTAGTTTCCTATGACTGCCAAAATTAAGTGTCACACACTGAATGGCTTAGAACAATAGAAATGCATTGTCTCACACTTACAGAGGCCTGAAATCAGAAGTCAAGGTGTCAGCAGGGCCAGGCTCCCATTGGAGATATTAGAAAGAGATCTATTCCAGGCCTCTTTCTTAGCTTCTAGTAGTTACTTGGCTTATGGCGAGTAACTTGGAATTTACATGGTGTTCTCCCTGTGTGAGGTTGTGATTTTATTCAGGGCAACAGCCTCTCTGGATTAGGGGCCCACTTTACTCTAGTATTTCTTAGTAATCTTAACTAATTACATATTTCCAAATAAGATCATGTTCTGAAATGCTTGAGGAGAAGGGGTAGGAATCCAACATATGAATTTGGGGGGATACAATTCAACCCACAGCAGATAGTGGGAGACTAATCCTGGAAAGACACATACAGATGGGGGAAAAAAAAGTAGGACAGCCTTCTAGATCAGGGAATGGCATCAGTAAAAAGAAATAACAAGTTAAGATACCAAGGGCAAGTAAGGAGATAAAAGGGTTTGCATTCACAAGTGAAGGGATGTAAGAATGGGGAGATTGTTCAGGCCAGATGCGGGGTGATGCAATATATAATGGCAAGTTCAGGTAAATCAGTGAAGCATCAGATGAGACACTGGCTATGCCAATGCAACAAGCCTGAAATCAGTCTAGAACAGATTCAAAAAATTTAAAGGTGAAGTGAAGAAGTTTAGATGCAATGTTCAGGAAGAAGAGTCTGAAACTCAAATGATACATTCATTGCCCGGGGTGTATACATTCAACACACAGGAACTATTATAAACTATAGATGGAAAGGAATCGTGATTTGAAATCAGACCAGGAAAGCTGTGTTAAGTGCTGATTGCACATAAGAATATCAAATGTTCTCTTATTCCAGAAAAATATAGGATGACGAGTACTAGATTTAGAGGAAGTGTGACTAATCCTCCTTCCTCTTGACTATAGTTTCTTTATTTGTTAAATAAGATATTAACATTTATTCTCATAAAAGACTGCTGTGAAAATTGAACAACTGAATAATGTTGTTTCAGGTAAAGCTCTTACATAGCAGATGAACTAAAAAATTTTAGTCATTATTATTATAATTATCTTGCTGATTTGATTATTCTTAAATAAGGAAGAGAACTGTAAAATAATTGGCAATAACATCTTAGATTTTTCACATGATCATTTTTCATTTTTTAATCCTTCCCAGTGTTTTTTATATATTGTTTCATCTTAAATGTTCCTTCTTTTTCTATGCTTGCACTTTTTGCTCTTGATTTTTTCTTTTTATTTTCTCAAATCTGTATTACTTTCATTCTGAAGTATTCAGATAAATCCTAAATAGAGACTGAGAAAATTCTTGGCAATATCAGGAGAAGGCAAAGATCTGGGTGTATTTAAAGCCTGTAAACTATAATTTGCACCTTTGTTAAGTCATAATATATACAGGTTTCCAAGAATTGCAATACAGTGCATATACATTTGAATTCTAAGTCTTTTTCAGGCATCTTTGGTTCCATTTGTTTAAATTATGCACTGTGTTATGTAGGCATGCTGAGAGATTAAGCCTGGGAATTGCTTATACTGTTATTTTGTTTTTCTTTCTGTTAATCCTGCCCTCTGTATCTATTATTATTGTTATTATTATTATTTTCTTCTTCTGTTATCTCTTGTAGCCCTTAGCATGACATCTGTTTTTCACTCATTAATATACATGCTCCAAAGATTCTTTTCCAAAGCTGATGTCTTAGTTTAAAATTGCATATTGTATTTCTTTTTTCCTTTGTTAATTTCTTCATTATTGACATGTTTTCACAATGTATTCTAGATTATGTTCTAAACCTTGAGTCTGTAACAGCAAATCTAACCTAGCCACTGACCTTAAGGTTCACATTTGGTATGGACACAGCCATATAGACAGGTAAATCACAATTTAGTGTAATCAGGGCTCAAGTAAACAAATACACAGGCATCTGTAAGTGGATGTGGGAATACTTTGAGGTAGGGACAGGTGGGCTGGATTCTGAGGGGTTGAGTAGAAGCTTTCCAGGAAGAGAGCCTGGATGCCTTGTAGCTTATGTTTTAGGTTTTTTTTTTTTTTTCTTGGCTTTCATTCAACTTGTAATTCATCTTGGAGGCTTAGTTGCTTGTAACTAAAATACTTGCAAAGTTTTCCTGGGTCTGAGATCCTTCTTAGCAGATATTTGACTTCCAACCTCAAACTAGATTACAACAAGCCACAATTTCTCGTGGATAATTCGTCTCCCTGCATCCAATGCGACTCTCCTCATCACTAGTTTACATGTCTCAGGCACCCTCACATCTGTGTGTTTATAATTTTCTCTTATACTTCTGTTCAAGACAATATCCTCTGGGCAGTTAATGTAGCAAATAATACAAATGAAAGGACTAATTTTCCGTAAATAATCTTCACGCTTTCTTTTAGTATTAAATAAAAGAAAAAATATTGCCTACTATAAGCAAGACAATTAAGTCTGCCTAACTCAACAAAAGATGAGACATGAAAAAAAGGGAATTGAAATGTGCATGGAAAACAAATTAAGGCAGCCTATGTCATAAAATAATGTACAACCTAGTTGGAGCAAGAATAACAATAACCAAGAATGATCCCTGGTAGACCATGATTTTGTAGCCTCTCATTTACCATAATATCTTGGGATGTTGGATAGTACACAGCCACATCTAAAATATGTATGCCATGTTGTCAAGATATATTTGAGTGGGTAATACTTTGAAAACTTAAATGGTACAAAAGTGTAAATACAATGAAAATTCTTCCTCTCATCTCATTCAATAGTTACCAATGTTCCTCTTTATAGCAACTAATTTAGCAATTTCATGTGTACTCTCCTAGGGATAATTTGTGTATACATACTAAAATATTCCTAATTTCCTCTTACACAAGTGTTAGTTTACATGCAGATACAGGATAACATGCTATTCACACAACTGCTTTCTTTTCAGGTAATGCAATATTCTGAAATTTGTTTCACATCTACAAAATACTTCCTTATTTTTACAATGCATATTTCATTGTATGTGGACTTATCTCATAATGCATTTAATTACCTCTATAAATGGACATATAGACTGTTTTTAAATGTTGTCCCACTAAAAACAGTGCCACGTAGCAAGAACACCCGGGGCCTGGGATCTTCATTAATAACATTGCTCTCTAATAAGAGAAACTGGGGTTCCTTGAAGAAATGGCTGATTCTAGAGCTGAGGCAAGAAATACACAAGATGAGCTTGAAGGATCCTGTAATGTCCAAAGTGCTCAAAAAATAAAATTATTGGGGTCATATCAAAGGGACACAGTAGTAAAACTAAAAGATTTCCCAATGGCCAAAACTGTGACAAACTGAACAATAAAAATCACTATGTAGTGTTGGATTATAAAACATAAAACCTAGCAAAATACTAACTTGGTCAGGTACTCAAAGTAAACATCATAAATATTCTATGCATAAATGTTCAATACAAAATCCATAACCTGAGTCTAACCATGAAAAAATCATCAGGAAATATGGTTTATAATGCAAAATATACAAATTATAAATAAATATTTATGAATCATACAAATAAATATAAATGATTAAATGAATGTCATATTTATTTAAGATACATCTTAAAATAAAAGATGTATAGAGATACATCTTTTGTAGAGAAGAAAATAAAGACACGTCTCTTAGGGAGAATTCTGTACCTTGATGAGTTGGGGCTATATTTTCTACTACTTGAGTGTGAGCTAACCTTAGTGATATGGTTCCAAAGAGCGGTGTATGGAATCAAAGGGAAGAAAGTAGCTTTATAGTGAGGCAAACACTAACTTGGCCTGGTGCTCAAAGTGAACATCATAAATATTCTATGCATAAATGTTCAACAGAAAATCCATTACCTCAGTCTGACCATGAGAAAGACATCAAAACCAAAATAAGCTGAGGATATTTCTACAAACACCTGACCACTACTTAAAACAACCAAGGTCATGAAAAACAAAGGAAATCAGAGAAAGCGTCATGAACAAGGGGAACCTAAGGAGACACAACAATTACATGTAATGTGGCATCTTCAATGGGATCCTGAAATAGAAAAATGACATTTAAAAAAATCTAGTAAAATCTGAAGCGAGTGTAGTATTTAGTTAATGGGAATGTACTAATGTTGTTTCCTTGGTTGTGGCCAATGTATTCTAATAATATTAAGATATTAACAATGGAGAAAACTGGCTATGGGGTATACAGAAACCCTTTGCAAAATCTTTTAAATTTTCTGTAAATGTAAAACTATTGAAAAACGAAAACGTTCATTTTTTAAAAGTATGCAATAAATAACCTTGTACATGGGCCACTGTGGACATATGACGCTATAATTTGTAAGAGAGATTTATTAAGCATGCAGAATTGTTATGACAGACCGTTTATGTTAAACCTGCTATCATCTTTGACTCCTTTATTTGCTTTATCTTTTATATCTAGTCACTTTAAAAATCCTGACAATTACCATCACCTTTACCGCTGCTCTTGTGGTACTTGCTTATGTCATGGTGATAGTCTTTAAATGATTCCCTGCTTTTACCCATGACTGCTACTACATATTCTCTTCTAAAAGCCAGAATGGTACTTCTAAAATGGATGAATAGATGTTGTCACCCCGCACTAAGAATCTTTGAATGGCTTCATGTCTGCCTTACAGTAAAACCCAAAATCCTTGCAAAGGCCCTTCATGCTCTGCCCTCCATTATCAGTATGAATTCTTTCTTTTCTGTCTTTCACAATACTCACTCTGATCCAACCACTTTGCCCACTACTGTTTTGAACAAACAAGGAAAGCTTCAGCCTCAGGATCTTTGCACTGTACTGTTCCTACTGCCTATAAATCTTTCTCCTTCATATTTACACATGCCTCAGTCCCTCAGCTTATGCAAGTATTAGCTCAAATATGATCTTCTCAGTGGGACCTTCCCTAACCACAAGTGGTGGTTACGCACAAGGAGATTACGGCTTTGTATAATTCCTTCTCTTGACTGTGGATGGAAATTGATCTGCTTCTAACCAGTAGAATATGGCAAAGGAGATGAACTATCTCTCCTGATATTTTGTTATATTATAGGATGAGAGTAAAGGGATTTTGCAGATGTAATTAAGGTCCCTAATCAGTTGAATTATTAGCAGCAAAAAATGGAGATTATCTTATATGGCTCTGAATTCATCAGGTGACTCTTTCAAAATGCAGCCTGGGCCTTCTCTAAAGTCAGAGATTCTAAGAAGCAGAGATTCTCTGTCTCTCTGCATTGCTGGCTTTGGAGAAGTAAGCTACTGTGAATTCTATAGTAGCAAGAAAAATCATTTGACAATGAGGAAGCTTGGAAATGGATTCTTACCCAGCTAAGCCTTCAGATAATGCTGAAGCCCAGCCAAAAACCTGGTTTCGGACTATTGAGATCCTGAGCAGAAGACCCAGTTAAACCATGCCTGGAGTCCTTATGCACTGAAACTATGAGATAATAAACAGGTGGTGTTTTAAACCAGTAAGTTTATGGTAAATTGTTACATGGAAATAGGAAGTGAATTCATGCCTTTAACATTTCAAGGTTATGTTCCATTGCATCTGTACTTTGTTCCTCGGCCTTATTTCTCCCCTTAGTATTTACTACTACAAACGAGGGTTGTTTTTACTTTACAGAGTTGTTCTGAAGATTAAATGAAGTAATGCGTATAAAAAGTCAAGGCAACTCTTAGCATTTAATAAATGTGCAGGATATGTATTTCCTTTGTTCTGTTTTCCTATGTGTAAAAATGCTTTATGAAAGGAATAACTTTACCAATGAAAAGTATTATTATTTGGGACATTTATTGATTCTTATTCTAGTAAATAATATGATATGTAATATGATGCAATCTGTCACACCCTAAGATTAGAAAATATTTTCCCCAAATATTATTTTCCTTAAGTACAAAAATGTATTTAGAATGAGTTTTAAAGGAAGAGTTTCCATTTAAATTTAATGTGATGCAGCCACATGTTTTCTTGCTGGCAATATCTTATTTCATTTTTAGCTTTCACCTAATTCCTTATACTTCATTCTGTGGATTCATTACTATGCAAATACATATGCACTATATTCAAATACATGCTTTGAGGATTATATTACATTATATCACTTCACAATTAAACAGCTTGCATCCAGTTCTCTCAAGTTATGAATGTTTTATATAAGTTGGTTCAAGTTACCAAGTCAAAACAATAAGTGAGATCTTTCATTTGAATTATGAAAACACTAAAATGATTCTCCACAGGTATTAACGATAAAAAGTTTGTTAAAAATCAGTTTCATTACTAAAAAAGATATATATTGGCTATTGGTTTGTTTTAAAATACAACTTTTTTTTTTTTTTTTTTTTTTGAGACAGTCTTACTCTGTGGCCCAGGCTGGAGTGCAGTGGCGCAATCTCCTTTCACTGCAAGCAAGCTCCGCCTCCCAGGTTCACACCATTCTCCTGCCTCGGCCTCCTGAGGAGCTGGGACTACAGGCGCCCGCCACCACGCCCGGCTAATGTTTTGTATTTTTAGTAGAGACGGGTTTTCGCCATGTTAGCCAGGATGGTCTCAGTCTCCCGACCTCGTGATCCATCCTCCTGGTCCTCCCAAAGTGCTGGGATTACAGGCGTGAGCCACCGCGCCCGGCCTAAAATACAACTTATAAGAAAAATGTGCCAGGTGCTGTGACTCAAGCCTGTAATCCCAGCACTTTGGGAGGCCGAGGTGGGTGAACCACTTGAGTTTAGGAGTTCAAGATCAACTTGGCCAACATCGTGAAACCCGTCTCTACTAAAAGCACAAAAATTAGCTGGGCATGGTGATGTGCACCTGTAATCCCAGCTGCTTGGAAGGCTTAGGCAAGAGAACTGCCTGAATCTGGGAAGTAGAAGTTGCAGTGAGTGGAGATCACGCCACTGCACTCCAGCTTGGGTGACAGAGCGAGATTCCATCTTAAAAAAAAGAAAGAAAGACCATTTTACCTATGTTTATAAAGATCAATTCATTATGATTGTTCTGATTTTCAGTCAATAAATCAACAAAAATTCTCATTTCCTTTCTTCACCCTGGTGTTGTCTATGTGCCATTTTTATTATTGATAATATCTGCAGTTTATGTAGAATAAAAAGAAACTGAAGTGATAAGAAATAATGTTAAAAGCTGTTTTAAAATGTTACTTTATTAGAATTCATAACACATTGCAGGAGAAAGAGCTAAAACAAATTATTGTCAAGGCTTTTAATTACTGTGATCGTCTTTCACTGCAAAGGATAAAAAGATGCTGGGAAAAAAATAAACGGCTATTTGACCACTCATTCTGAGGCAAAAATTAAGGTATTTCACCTTTGTTCAGAAGATTTCAAATACTAAAAACCAGTATACTAAGATTTATCAGATACTTCGAAGCTTATTAGAATAGAATGGAATAGCATGCTTGGTATCAGAGTATTTAAAACAGATGATGTGACATGGTTTGGCTCCGTGTCTCCTCCCCCTCCCAAATCTCACCTTGAATTGTAATAATTGTTATGGGTCAAGGGTGGCACCAGGTGGAGATAACTGAACCATGGGGGCAATTTCCCCCATGCTGTACTCATGGTAGTGAGTGAGTTCTCAGGAGAGATGATGGTTTTATAGGGGGTTTCCTCCTTAGCTCGGCACACATTCTCTCTCCGGCTGCCCTTCTGTCATGGTAGAAGAGGTGCCTTCTGCCACGATTGTAAGATTCCTGAGGCCTCCCCAGCCATGTGGAACAGTGAGTCTATTAAACCTGCTTTCTTTATGAATTACCCAGTCTTGGGTGTCTCTTCATATCAGCGTGAGAATGGACTAACACATGGTGTCATTTGCTAAACAGTAATTAAGTAAATCTTATGAAGAACTTTCAACTGCATGTTTTCTTGACAACATATTTAAAATTACCTGTGTAATGCTAGATGATCCTTTTGAATTTTACCCGTATGAAAAAACACACCCATATATTTTTAAATATTTAAAAGGCTCACTGAATGAACTTGGTTTTATTGAATCACACGGCCAGTACCTAGAACAGCATCTGGAACATATCAAGTGCCCATTAAATATTTGTGTAATTGAATGAATGAATAGGTGGTAGCCAAGTCAACAAGACTTAACCCCTACCATGGGAAAGTGACTCCTCTAGCAGCTGAAGCTGAGTCTGCACCATACTAACAGGCCTCATGTTTTGGCGGAAATTCATATCTCATCTCAGCTAATACTGGTGATCTCATCTTTTATTCCCAATAAATAATATTGGGAGAGTATTTTTTAATTTACCCATAAAACGTTATATTCCAGGGCATAAGAATATCTATAATCCCAATGGAGATGTCCCCGCCCATCATTGACATGTTCCCTCTTTTTGACTTTCTTTTCTTGTGTACACACATAGTACAGCTGCCATTTATACGACTAACCTGTAGTTACATTTTCCATACGCTAAGTAGTGAGCTAAGTACTTTAAAACTTGTTATCTTACTTCATGTGTCAGCTTAATGTGGAGCCACATGTATATAATATAAATAAAAATGCTTTAAATTATTACATAAATTGATAATTTTACACATGCTACATTTTATGGGTAAATGTTTCATGAATGGATATTTATACATGCTTGGAAAATTTAAGGAGGTTGGTCAGTGCTGAATTATGCCCTCCATCAAAATCATGGGTTGAAGCCCTAACTTCTAGACCTCAGAATGTGACATATAAGGAGACAGGTTTTTCACAGAGGCAATTAAGTTAAAATGAAGTCACTGAAGTGGACCCTACTCCAATGTGACTGGTGTTCTTAAGAGGAAATTTGGACACAGACATGTAGGAGGAAGATGATCTGAAGAGATAAAGAGAAGATGGCCATTGAAGCCAAGGAGAGAGGCCTACAATAGATCCCTTCTTCAAAGCCCCCAGAAAGAACCAGCCCTGCCAACACTTGGATCTGGAACTCCTAGCTCTAGATCTGCAAGGAAATAAATGTCTGTTGCTTAAGACATCCAGTCTGTGATACTTTGTTATGCTAGCCCTAGCAAACTAATACAGAAGTGGAAAAATGGATCACTCTATTATTTATGTGACTCTAGTCACATATATTTTCTTAACTAACTTTCTTTCTTTTTAATAGTTTATAATCTATACAAGAGGACTGATAACAACAGTCCCAGAGTAAGGACGTTTAACTCATATAATGCTCATTGTTCGTTTGTGGGATTTTCTTTTCTGTTTGACTTCTGCTCAGCTACTGGCAGATCTATGCAATGGTAATTTGATGGCAACCACTTGTACATACAGTAAGTGATATTATCAAGTCTGCAATAAAATAACAAAGTATTTTCCTGATGTAATACAATTTTTTGGATATAAGGACATTGTTAATACAATAGAGAATCATTAGAACATACAATAGCTTGGCTTTATTAGCAGCCCTGATCATGTTGGCAATTTTGATCTAATTTAAGTGATGTCCCCATTATAGTGGTAAATTGTGTTTTCATTAATACAGTGAGAAAGTCATTAATATGAAAATTGCTCGTTCAGAATTACATTAGTGAAGTGCTTATCCTATTATCACTAAACTGATTCTAACCTATGTGCTAAGCAATTTGAGTCGAGGCATCCTACCGCAAAGGAGTCATCATCTTTCTTTAGAAGGTCCTCACTGGCTTCCTTATAATTTTTTGACACCACTTACTGTGTTGTTAATAAAAGTTATGTAAATTAATATCAACCATTATTAGTTTATTTATGATCCTATGCATTTTATCTAATGACATCTATATCCTATAACTTTACATTTGGATACCCTAATTACTCCCAGCGTCTCTCCAGAATATTAATAAATAGTGTGTATAAATTTGGTTGTAAGCAACAGAATCTAACCCCACCATGTTATGCAAAGAAACATATTAAAAGGCAATCACGGATTTCACAGAATAAATGGGGGAAACTGGCTTGGGGATAGGAAACAAGAGATTTCTGGAAGTCTCCAGAAGGGAGGCCAGAGCAATTATCTTCCTAGCAACAATGATTGGGTCAATTAGCTTCGTCAGAATGAATGATCTTCCATCTTTATATCGCTTTTGTGTCAAGCCTCAAACCTTGAGTCCTGTGGAGATCCTCTGATGGACTCAGCTTAGGTTCTGTGCCTGGCTACTTTCTGTGCTGAAGTAGTAGTAATACTTTAGGATTTTTCCTATAAGATCATACAAAATGGGTGAGAGGAAATTATCCCCAACCAATAACTGGGTGCTATAAAGAAGGATGTAACGGAACTGGTAGTCAACAAAATAAAGAATTCCACTACAATCATGAAATACATGTTGAGTATTCTACCTCATAAGGAAATTGTGGTAGGCATTATTCCATTTACAATTACCTGGCTCTCCTAAATGGTTATCCTTTGGAGTCATGACCATGAGAGTTGCTTTGGCCAATGATATGTGATCAAAAGTGATGTGTGTTTCTTATCTCTAAGTTTTTAATTATTGGTGCTCACCTCCTCAATTCTCCCTATAATCAAAACCAGCAATCTTCCAGATGGTGAAACCTCTGTCAGTTGGAGTCCCAGAATGCAGCAATCTAAAGCAGAAGCCATCACTAAAAGGCAGCAACGTGTTACAGAAACAAGAAATAAACATTGTCTGTGCCACAGAAATGTTGTGGGTTTTGTTACCACACATCTCTTGCCCAACAGAGACATATGTGGTGTCGTAGAAGGAACATAATCACTGTTAAAAGGTAAGCTCCAATTCTTTTTGAATATGTGATTTTGGGATATAAATAATATATTTTATATATCACTTTATGTATCACTTTTCTCATTTATAAAATGGCAGAATATATACCAGCAGCACAGGTATGTTATAATAACACCTAGAGCCTATAGCTTAGGAAGAAAAGAAGGCTAAAGTCAGAATACTAACCAGTATGTAAAGTAAATATAGAAAAAAGTTGTTATGGAGGCTGAAGGTCAGCAACTAGAGAGTTAAGAGGAGAACTAGAAGAGAGTACAGTGACAGAATAGGAAGAAAGAGTGAAATACTATAGAAAGGCTGGGCATGGTGGCTCATGCCTGTAATCCCAGCATTTTGGGAGGCCAAGGTTGGGTGGATCATGAGGTCAGGAGATCAAGACCATCCTGGCCAACGTGGTGAAACCTCGTCTCTACTAAAATTACAAAAATTAGCTGGGTGTGGTGGCGGTGCATACCTGTAGTCCCAGCTACTCGAGAGGCTGAGGCAGGAGAATGGCAAGGACCTGGGAGGCAGAGCTTGCAGTGAGCCGAGATCGCGCCACTGCACTCCAGCCTGGGCGACAGAGTGAGACTCTGTCTCAAAAAAAAAAAAAAAAAAAAAAAAAAAACCTATAGAAAGAGGAAAGAGGAGCAAGGAAAGTATAATATTTCCATTATATTGTCAATGACTAATGAATGACTTTCTCAATAGCAAATTACTTCGTATTTCTTTCAAGAGGATAAGAGGCCTTCTACTTTAGATTAAAATAGTAAGAGTTAAGAACACCATTAAAACAGAGAAAACAGAAAATGTGCATTGGGGCAGAGAGAGGGAGAAAAAGCATGCAAAAGAATGATAGAAAGCTGAGACAATAACGGATTAACATTTCTGAGCATCTTGACAATCATGTTAAAAGGAAACACGATGTATTAAGAGAAAGCATATAAGTTAAATGAGATAAACTTTGTGAAACTATTTTCACATTGATCTCTACCAAAGGAAATACTGATTTACCTGAAGGATTATGACCTTCTAAAACAATTTTCTCACATGACCCTTCCTGCCATTGTTTTTGAGAAAATTTGCAGGTCAAATGGAAATCAGCATTCTGTGATAGCATTTCAGTGAGGAGTAATAGAATTAATTATATTACTGAGGTTCCAATTACTGGCAAATCTAAAAATTTTTTGAACTAAGTATGCAATAAACTAAGATATGCTTGACATTAAATTTTTTTAAAGTTCCTTTTTCTCTATCTCCAGAATGAATCCTGATTTATCTTGTTTTGGCCAGATAACTTGGTTGTTCTGAAAATAATATATAGATTTCTCATCCCAAAACTTGTGCTAAAAATTTCACAAACCTTCAGATATATAGTATCTTACCCCACAGTTTTGAGGTATGTTTAAAAAAATCATTTGGATGTAAATCAGCCTCACTGCAAAAAGGAACGCTTTTTATGACATCATGCTACTTTTTTGGGGCTAAGAATTTTATTTTGAGATCTTCCCCGATAAGTTTGAGAACACTACGTTTTGTTTCTCATTTTCTTCATTTCTAAAATGAGAAAGAAATTCCAATCTCTATTGAATAAAAGATAAAGCACACTCCTTGAGCATAAATTGCCCAGTTCTGAATATTATAAATTGAATCATAACAAGATACAGTCATACGTCACTTAACCAAAGGGGCTACACTCCGAGAAATGTGTTGCTTGGTAATTTTGTCATTGTGTGAACATTACAGAGTGAGGTTACGCAAATTGAGATGGCATAGTCTACTTACTATACATGTAGGGTATATGGTGTAGACTATTGCCCCTAGGCTGCCAACCCGTACAGCACATTACTGTACTGAAAACTATAGGCAGCTGTAACACAATGGTATTTGTGTATCTAAACATAGTTACACATAAAAATACAGTAAATATATGGTGTTATAATCTTATGGGACCATCATCATATATGTAGCCCATTCACTGAAACACTAAGTGGCACATGACTATGCATTAGGATGCCTATAACTTCCTATGCTTTGTGTTCCTTAAAAAAGAAGAGAGGAAAAGTTTATAATTGTTTGTGATTGTCCTATACTTTCTTTTCAGCCCCCAAAAAGTTATTTTTTACACCTCAGTGCATTATTTTCTCCTCCCCCCCCAGACCATTTATGACTAGTGTTCCATTATTGGAACGCTAAGCATGTGGGAGTTATTTTTATCCTACTGCTCAAGGTCATCGCCAAAGTCTGATTGCAAAAATCCAAAAGTTGCAACCACAGGCATAAACAGTTAATGGATTTAGCTTTGGATTGAAATTTTACAGTTGTGTGTGTGTGTGTTCATGTGTGTGTGTATGTGTGTGTGTTGCACTGATATAGCTGTACAATAATACAATTTATGAAAATGAAAAAAAGGAAATAGTTACTTTCTACTTTCTAACAGAACCTGTATAAGTTAGGTTCAATATGATCTTCGGTGTTTATTTTTTCCCAACATAGATTGGAGTTCTTTCATCTTTTTTTATGATGTGTACACACATTCCATGCTATGGAATGAGGTTGATCCGAGCAACCTATTAATACACATGCTGTGTTTTCAGTGCAGGCATTGTAAGAAACCAGAGTTTCAACAGGACCTTGCCCAGGATCATGTTTGGGTCAGGGCCAATCACTATGACAAGTCTTGGGAATTTATTGCTGATCACTGAAGGAAATGGTCACATAGACCTCTGGGAGCTCAAGATTTTCCCTTCTCTTTTAGGGGAGAGTTGTGTCATCTGAGTCACAGAAATATGATGCACATAAATGATAGATCAGGGATGGCTTTGTACAGAAACAGTGAGTGTAATCAGCATAGCATTCTAGACTACCCCACAGATCATTCTCTTCTTCTTGCTCTCTGGATTGCCTCCAAAAATATTTTTAATGAGATTTTCATTGAATTTCAAATCAATATGCCAACCTAAAGAGAGAGCAGGGAGCAGAAAAATGAAGGTAATAGAATTACAAAGTGGAAAGTATAATGGTCACTGGCTGTTAAAATATGTTTTATTATTGTTTATTTCTTTTTTCAGGAGGCAGAAGATATGGTGTTTGTCTTTCTCTTGAAATTGAAGTAAAATATTAACAAAGTGTTTTGGGGTGGGGAGCATCTTACCAGTTAATGTTCTCCTTCCCAATAAAGGTTATTATCTTTTTCTATGGGCGATATGTTCATGTCTGATGCATTTTCCTCTATCTGTTTCTAGCTCTATTATTATCCTATTGTGAATGTTTTCCATCCAGTATTGAACCTATTATTCCTTAGAACAGGCATTCAAATCTCTGCTTATTTCAAGCATAGATATCTTTGGGCTTTTTTACTCCTCTGGGATTGTCTTTCCAACTTCCTAAAAAATGGGAATTCAGCAGCCTCTGTTCTTTTTGGTCCTATAGCAGATAATTACCTGCAGAACTAGTTACTGGAAACAAGTTATGGTTCACAAGCTATTAAACTTCAGCCTGAGGTTTCTTGACAGTTTCTTTCCAGATTTCTGAAAGCAAAGTTTGCTGAAGTTTATTGTAACTCTTCTGCCATTGTCTACTGGAAAAAGTTCATTGTTCTACTACAGAATATATTATTGGATGGTTTTTCAGAGATACAAACTGCCTTTGTCAATTTCTTTCATTGAGTATCTGCTCATTACCTACAGAGGCCAAGTTGCAGAACTACAGAAAAACACAGAATACTTAAATAAGGTTTGTTGGATAGGGAAAAATGCAATCGTATTTCCCTTCGGGATTGGAAAATAATGTTTATTCAAATGTGTGTGATTATGTATTTGTGTGTCTGCTCACTGCAGCTCTTTAGGTAGATACTTTCATTTAAAGACACAGCATGTTTTTGTGCAGACCAACTTCTGAACTTTCCAACTTAAATTATATTATTTGCAGGCTTTTCTCATCACAGACTTTGTTTTTTATGCCCTATTATGTCTCCTGTTGTTTTTTATGATTCCACATACTGTCATTTATTTTGATTACCCACGTAGTATCAGAATCAGACCCAGAAGCAAGAAAGAATTTGAATGCAATAAGTCCCTTTGGAGGTAATCCCAAGAGAATCGGCAGGAGAGTAGGGGAGTGGAAAATTGAGATGTTAGAAGGAAAGCAGCCAAAAAGGATGAGTTAAAGAGCTGCTTACTGTGTTTTTGACAACTGGACTAAAGACTGCTGGGGACTTATGGTGGATGCTATAGAACATGCCTCAGAGCTTTCCCACTCCAAGAGTAACCAAGGACATTTATCCTCTTCTTCCCTTCCATCCTTGGTTGGGGATTGCTTTCTGGGGGTCATTAACTCCTGACTTTAGGCCTGCCAGTATTTAAACTGAGGCTACCAGGGAAAGCCTATAGGTACGGAGCTGCAGGTACTTGCTGAAAGAGCCATCAGTGTCCATGGAAACGGAGAAAACCAAGGGAAACAAGTAAGATACAAAGGGCTTCACTATAGTTACCAACACTAGGATTCACTTTTCAACAGCTATGGCTTTTAAGTTTTGAGAGTAAAGAATAATATGTCAACTACTGATCTCACTTAGCGTCAATAATTTTTACTGATTCTTAGGAGAATCTGATTTAAGTTATGGATACAACAGAGCTGGAATATTGGTATTTCCCACTTAGCCCAACAATGGTCATACCAACGTGGGCAGTTTATGCAAGAATCTCAAATGGGCACCCACAGAATTCTGTGTTCAAAACCTCATAGCTTTTCATCCATATGGTTTATTTTAGTAAAATAGCTTTGTTCGCACATTTTTAGAGCCCAATATTAGATGTTCCACTATTCTACCTGTCAATAGTTTTACTGTACTTTGCTTACTCTAGGGTATAACTAGAATATCAGTTAAGGTTTTTTTACTCTCAAATATTGGAAGATGGAGCTTGAACTGGCTTAAGCAATAAAGAAATGTTTATTATTTATAAACTAAAATATGCTGGGAGAATTCTAATGTCCAGTGTAACTGTACCCAAGGACTTAATGTCACTCAGCACCCACTGTATTAATCCGCATGCTTTGCTGTCCTATCTTTTGGCTCTGTTCCCAGATAAACTTTCCACTTAAAATGCCACCAAGAGCTCCAAGCATTATACTCACAGCTCCAATTCCGCTAGAACAACAACGAAAGCTTTATTCCCACCAATAGTTCAAATAAAATCCCGGGCCTGACTCTCAGAAGTCCATCTGGGTAATTGGATTGCACTTTTATCCCCCTGAATTCCTGAACTAAACACTGTCACTGGGAAATACGATGATCTAATTGTCTAGACCAGAGTCACAAGCCTATCCCAGGAGGGGCTGAGTGTGTGGATGGGAAAGTATTTTCTTGGAGAAGTGGGCAGTGGGATGGAGTGAAGCTCTTCCAGAGGATTGTGGATTGACGGAGCAGATGTTAATTTGAATTATATTTTCCATCATTTGATTATTCAGATGAAAACAAGGGACTGTAAAAAAGAAGACAGTATGGATTCTGACCACACATTGTGTATATCTCTGCAACATAGCATATTTTACTTTCCATGGCTCCTACAGTGGTTTGACTCTTTACCTGCTCTTTCTTTCCTACCTCTATTAATATTCCAACCAATGCAATGCTTTCCATCAAGCAGCCCATTGAAGAACAACTCTGGCTTCTTAACACATCTTTATCACCAGTCTAGAAATGGTTCACACAGACTAACCTCCCAGTGGATTCCATAGCCCATATGGGTTTATACATTTCCCAAATTGGAAGAATCCATTGGAGTTATTCAAAACATGCTGCTGTTAATATATCTTTTTAAAAAATGACTGATCATTTTATAACTACTAAGTTGTATCAAATTTAAACTAACCACAATAGGCTACCTCTCAAAGTGATACCTAAGCTCAAAAACTCCTCTTGGTCAAAATTGTCTTCCAGTGGGCTATGCATATTTAAAATGCAACTTTAAATAATGGATCATTTTTTAAAAATTATAAATAATTCTACGGAGTTCTCCAAATGATACATTTCTTGGATGGCTATCAGATAGGAATTACCCCAAAGTCTTCATATGATCTACTATCATTAGTCTCCTTGCCATTTAAGATTATAGGCTTGTCTCAAATTCCTGTCCCACAAAATCTGGCAAACTCGATGTCTGTTAAGACATTTAGAGTTTCTTGGTGAGTATTCATTAAATTGCACCTCATTACTCTTTTTCTGTTTCTGGGTAAATTTCTTATCTTTATTTTACATCTCATTTCTTGTTTATGACATCTCTGTTGGACACTGATACAAGTTTTTCATTTCCCAAAGTGCTGCTTACACGGGACTGAGGACACAGAAGACTTTTGCTGAGATTTAGGTCAGAGGTTCTCAAACTTCAGCACACATTATAATCCTCTGGAGGGCCAGTTAAGATTATACAGACCCCAAAAGTTTCACATCCAGTAGGTCTGGGGAGGGTCCTGAGAATTTGCATTTCTAACAGGGTCTTGCATCCACTGAGGGTGTTGGTCAGAGGATGACACTTTGCTTTGAGAACCATTTGTTTACAGTAAAAAAGCAGCATGGTCAGGGGAGGGTTGCATTATTATGCAAACAACTTAAAATTGAAGGACAGATGTCTTATTTTCTTTCTTTTTTTTTTTTTTGAGATGGAGTCTTGCTCTGTCCCCCAGGCTGAAGTGCAGTGGTGCGATCTCGGCTCACTGCAAGCTCCGCCTCCCGGGTTCACGCCATTCTCCTGCCTCAGCCTCCCAAGTAGCTGGGACTACAGGCGCCCGCCACCAGGCCCGGCTAATTTTTTGTATTTTTAGTAGAGATGGGGTTTCACCATGTTAGCCAGGATGGTCTTGAACTCCTGACCTCGTGATCCACCCGCCTCGGCCTCCCAAAGTGCTGGGATTACAGGTGTGAGCCACTGCGCCCGGCAGATGTCTTATTTTCAAAACGTATTCAGCCATTTCTACCTTCAGGAATTATTCAGTGGTTATATTCCAGGTAGAGTCTATGACTTCTCCTTCCATTTCTTTCCCTCTTTTTCTGGCTCCCTTACTCCTCTCTGAAGGCCTTATTTGGGAAATGCAAAACTCCTCTTAGTTTATTACATAGTACACTTGAGTTATTGTTGTCTCTTTGCTTCAGAACTCCTCAATCTCGGCCAAGTCTATAGGCTAGTTATTTTCTGAAGGGCTTTGCTTAATGAAGACAGTTCTCTCTATTTATATATTTCTGCTACTGGTTCTTAAACTAAATTCTACCCTCTCAATTACATGTTGTATTCTGTTTCTTGAATTTAAGTCTTTATGTGTGTTTATCGGTGGTTTAGAAAACTTTTTATTGCATGTATCATTTATTATATGGCTGTGATTATGACAAACATTGACTGAATGAATAAATACATAAGTTGTTGTTGATGTTACTTCTTAAGATTAACATTGGAGAATACAGTCTTTTTTTTTTTTTTTTTTTTTTTTTTTTAAGCAGCGTTTTGCTCTGTCTCCCAGGTTGGAGTGTAGTGGCACAATCACAGCTCATTACAGTTTTGCACGCCTGAGCTCAAGCAATCCTCCTGCCTCAGCCTCCTGAGTAGCTAGGGCTATAGGCATGTGCCACCATACCCAGCTAATTTTTGATATTTTTTGAAGAGACAGGGTCTCACTATATTGTCCAGGCTGGCCTTGAGCTCCTGAACTCTTGGCCTGAAGCAATCCTCCCGCCTTGGCCTCCCAAAGCACTGAGATTACAGACATGAGTCACCACACTTAACCTGTTATTTCCTGAGTATTAAGGCTATCCTGATGAAAGGTAGGATCACATTGTGGTTAAACCTAGGCTCCCGGCTTCAAGTCAAGCTCTGCAACTTTCTAGCTGTGTGACCCCCAAGAAAGTTATTTAACACCTCTGGATCTATTTTTTCTCCTATAGAATATGAATGATTATAATTTCATTATAGGGTAATTGTGCAATTAAATACTATCACACATATAAAGCCTTTAAAGTAGTAGCTAGTACATCATGAGTACTTATGAAATATCAGGTCCTCTTATCATGAGGAACTTGTATTTCTAACTAGTATCATTATCTCTGCTTCCACCTGGATCATTCAGCTTACTCTTTGTAGGATAATTTTTAGTATGGCAGAAAAAAAGATAGTCCTGCATTTAGGGAGAACTCTCGAAGGACATTAAAACATATTATTTCACCAGAGTTATTGGAAGTTTCTTTCAAATTCTATTAACTGTCTCCTTATTCAACATGGAATTAGGAAAATTTCAGCACTAAAAAATATATTTTAAAGTTGTACTTTGCTTCAAATTAGGGTTATGTCAAATGTCAATATTACTCTAAGAAAACCCTAAGATAAAATACAG
The DNA here is from genome assembly GCF_003255815.1 of Theropithecus gelada. Taxonomy (NCBI): domain Eukaryota; kingdom Metazoa; phylum Chordata; class Mammalia; order Primates; family Cercopithecidae; genus Theropithecus; species Theropithecus gelada. Next base: position 29,338 of record NW_020257665.1, read on the forward strand.
CAAACTATTACAAAATATATTTTCTGCTGTAAGGGATAGCATTGCAGGACATCACAGAATAATATTTCACTGTTGATTGTTCTTCAGGTAAGAAATGCCTTTAAATAAATTGTATCAGAGCTGATTTGAAATTGTTTCAAGAGATCTTGTGCCACCTGGTATGCATATGCATGTGTGTATGTGTGTGTATATCATCAGTATAATCACTATTGCCGCTATAATTGCATTTCTGTATATAATGCAGGGAGCAGGTGGTGACCTGTAACTTTTACTCTAATTCTCAATTTGTTCATTTTCAATTTTGGTAGTTTCTGGAATAATGCATACTCATCCAAATCTCCTTGGTAGCATATTTTTCCAAGGTAAAACAGCGTTTCATTTTTTTTCTTATCAAATGAAAATCTAGAAAAAAATAGAAAACTTTGTTTTCATCATTCCAAGTTGTGACAGTCCTAATTTTAGGGATGAATGAGCAGTGAGATTATTGCTTTGGCTAATCTCTTCCTTCTCTCCTCTTTTTCCTGGGAATCACCTTCCTTTTCACATATGTACACACATATAAAAATACATATGCAAACTATTTCATTGTCCTCTGAAGAAATGACATTGGACCTTGGTAGTACTAGCAGTTTCCTTGTGATAGAGAAAGGAAATCAAAAGGTCTTATATTTGCATAAACTGAAGCTCCACTAATACATGTTCTAAATAGTTTGCTATAACAAAGCTGTCTGATGCCTTTTACTTCAGTGACCTAATTTTTATACATGAAATAACTAAGAGGATGTTTGGTTTTGGTCAGTTCTACTGTAAGTAAATGATGTAAAACCAGTAATCTTTTAATATCTTTAGAATCTCTAAATGATTTTTGTTTTATTTCTGCAGACTGTGGCAAATTAAATAAGCCATTTCTTTCTCTTTCATAAAGAGTAGCACACTAGAAAAGGCTTTAGTGAGGAACGGAGATTCTCGGTGGTAGTGGTAGTATTGGATTATTCCAGTATTTTTAACAAAAATTACTCTTGCTGGATGCAATGGCTCACGCCTGTAATCCCAGCACTCTGAGAGGCCGAGGCAGGCAGATCACTTGAGGCCAGGAGTTTGAGACCAACCTGGGCAACATGGCAAAACCTCGTCTCCACTAAAAAATACAAAAAAAAAAAAAAAGAAAAGAAAAGAAAAAAAAATAGTTAGGCATGGTGGCACATGTGTTGTAATCCCAGCTACTTGGGAAGCTGACGCATGAGAATCTTTTGAACCCAGGAGGCGGGCATTGCAGTGAGCCCAGATTGCATCATGCACTCCAGCCTGGGTGACACAGTGAGACTGTCTCAAAAAAAGAAAAAGAAGAAATATTACTCTTTTACAGAACTGACGATGATTAGAACCAGAAGACATTACTCTTTTACAAAACTGATGATGATTAGAACAAGAAACCTGTTAATTACTGGTAAATATTTGTGATTTCTGAAGCTGGAGAAGTGTTCTCACAAAAGAAATCAGGCAAAATGTGCTTACCTTCCTTCCCCATTTTATTCATTCCCTGTTTCCTAACCAACTCTAAATGTAATCCTGCAGAGTAGCCCCCAACTGAGTCAGCTCATTCAGATGTCCAGAAACCATTCTGGCTCCATTTTCAGTCGTCTTTTCTTTCAGCACAGGTAGTAATGCCACTGGTAGATCTTAGGGGAATTTTCCTTTCTGCTCTTCACCCTCATTACGCCTGCCATCTGGTTCATTTCTGCTTTGCTTCCATTCAGCAGATGTGTTCCCACTTCCCCTCCCACACTGGCCTGAATGAATCTCTAGTGGTTCAGCATACCCATGAGTCCAGACAGGGACAGGGACAGACAATGGGGCAATGCTAGCATTGTGAAGCCATACAGAGGTGAAAACAGATTTTCGTATGTGTTTAAAGTAAGAAGACATATGTTTATACTTGTTCACAGACACAAAATATTTACTTCTTTTGGCTTTATGACATCAACCTGGAAATAAAATCCCCGCATTTTGCCACATGAAGGTCTTATTTTATAGAATCTAAATTTCTGCATTCTTTGTCACCAAACATTGTGGCCCATACCATTGAAATTTGCACAGCATTTGACATTCATGGAGTACAACTATACAACTGCTCATAATTTGTAGACTTACCTGCTGTGGTTGATGCTTTACATATGTTTAACTGTGTCATGTGAACTCAATAATGTACTCCTTCTTTTAGGGACGTCTGGGTACAAGATAAATTCCATCCTAAGTTAGATATATTAGTTCTACTGAATACATTGACTAAGCTATGAAATAACTATCATTAATGAAAGCTTACATTTTTTAGTCCTGAAATATGAGACCCAGATTATGAAATATAATAAAATGCAAAGAATGAAGACTCAGTTCTAGGAGGGAGAAAAGAGAGAAAAGTGATAAAAGTAGATAATAACGATAGTTTGCCCACTGAGATAAAAACACTTTATACATTTGTTTAAATCCTCAATTCCATGCAAATGTTACTCTAGATATAATGATCTGAAACAATGATTAAAATTTAAAATGTATTCCACATTCCAACCTGCTGAGAAGACAGGATAAGATTAAGCAGTAGTTGATAAAAGTTAAGGTTAGACTTTAGTGTTTAAATTTTCCTTTATAAAAGAATCTTTTTGTAAAATAGAATTCAGCAGATGTAGTGCAGCATATTTATGCTAACAATTAATTTATGCATTTTATGAATGTAGCAATGAAGATATCAATGGTTTATAAAAATATATATGTACCTATTTGGAAAAATGTTTTGAAATGTCTGCTGACCTTTTGGAGATCTTCACTGGACCGGTGGGCACAAAAGATGGTGGGTAGACAAATGATAGCATTAGGACTCTCTTCCCTGCATGATGAAGATTTCCTTGTCCAGATCCTTTGAGATGGAACTCCATAAACTCTGGAACTAAGTGCATTCCTTTTGAAAACTTTTAATGAAATTATGAATGAAAAGCATCTGAGAGATGCCTCCAATATAAAGAGGAACTGAAATGAGATGAACTTTGGGGTCAAATTTTGACTCATATATCACCTTACTACAAAAAAGTAGTTTGTATTAAATAAATACAATGAAGTTATAGAACAATAAGGCTAATAATTATAGATCTATTAGAAATCATCAATGGGAGGTTTTTGTTTGGTTGGTTTGTTTTGTTTTGTTTTTTGAGATGGAGTCTCACTCTGTTGCCCAGGCTGGAGTGCAGTGGTGTGATCTTGGCTCACTGCAAACTCTGCCTCCCAGGTTCAAGCAATTCCCTGCCTCAGCCTCCCAAGTAGCTGGGATTACAGGTACCCACCACCACGCCTGGCTAATTTTTCTATTTATAGTAGAGACAGGGTTTCACCATCCTGGCCAGGCTAGTCTGGAACTCCTGATCTCGTGATCCACCCACCTTGGTTTCCTAAAGTACTGGGATTACAGGTGTGAGCCTCCGCGCCCAGCCAATCAATGGGAGTTTTCTTATTTCATGAATAAACTTTTATGTCTAACTTTTTATCCTCGAAGCATTTATTTTCCTGGTTAATGTAGTTTCTCAAAAAATGTGACTAGAATGTATATAAACTTAATAAGAATGCATCTCCTACATTTTTATGCAATATGAAAAAATATATAATTCTGAGTAAAGAATTATGGAATAATCCTCTCTTTTTCTTCACATGAATCTAATTATTGTATAAATTCAACCTAAGTACATAGGGTTGAGAAATATGGAATCATTAAATTATAGGGCTAATGGGATCTGAAACATTATGTTCAGCAACAACATTTTATTGCTTTTAAAGTAAGTGTAAGACTATCAAATATAAAACTTTGTCATCTTTTTTAGATAATTATACTTCCAGAAAACCTAGAAGTTCAAAACCTGGGAGAAACCAAGGCTAATTTGTCTTTAGCATATTAAAATTATATCATTAATGCCAAGTAAAAATAAATTCCTCATTTACTACTGTAGTTACTCAGCTAGGTGTTTCATATGATAGGACCATTGCATGTGTTGATTTGGAAATGATGTAAAGTGGAAATGTCTAGAGGAATTTGGTGATATGAACTGGAGCTGCAGTGACTAAGAATTAAACATGTAGATTTAGATGAGGCTGATTTGGGAAGATAAATTGGATATCTAGTAACTACTTGACAAAAAGCAAAAAGAGGATCCACATGTAGTTCTTAGATGAATTTTGTGCAAGGAAGGAAGACGAACTGTTCATAAAAGGGGAAGTCACTGTCAACTAATTTTAGAGGAATAGTGTCATACAGAGTGTCCACATGCCACAGGGATAAGAGAATGAGGATGAGAAGAGCATTATGGAAAATGTAAGCATGAGTGAAGCTGACAGAAGAGATCCAATTAAAAAGGACAACTTGAGCTCAAAACCAGAGGGGTAAGAATCTCAGCAAAGTGTCTCTGGAGGTGGGACATGATGGAATCTGAGGTCAGAAAGGAGGAACTAACTTCAGACATAAAAAGAAAAGATGAGGGTTTTTTTTTTTTCTGAAACCTGGAAGAAAGATAAAAGGGTAGGTGCAAACAGAGAGATACATTGAGTTGGGACAAAGATGAAAGCAGGAGCTCATGAACTCAACCTTCCCAGTTACGTGGGGAGTGGGATCACCTGTTGAGAAGGGCAAGGAATAGTAGAACCTAGAAGAGAATAGAAAACGTCTGAAACAACTTAGGTTGGGCACATACTGAGAAGCCAGCAGGAGATAAATAAAAGGACTGCTTAGCACTGACAAGAAACAAGTTGCAGTTAGATTTTCATACTTTACAGGACAAAGTAATAACACTGGTTTTATATTTGAAAATTTTGACTTGTGTCCTGGTGTCATCATAATTTGACCAAACTGCTTTATTTTTTTGAATAAATTTTATGGTGTATATTTAAGGTGTATAAATGATATTAGAGTAGGTAGATAGATAGTAAAAAGGTTACTATAGTGAAGCAAATGAACATATGCATCAGCTCACATAGTTACCCATCTTTCTTGTGGCAAGAGAAGCTAAAATCTACCCATTTAGCATGAGTCTCAAATAGAGTACAATTTTATTACCTATAGTCCCCATATTGTACGTTAGATCTCCAGACTTGTTCATTCTATATATCTGACACTTTGTATTCTATGACACACATCTTTCATTTCCTTCCCACCCAAATCCCCACCCCTGGTAACCACTGTTTTTTTCTCTATCTTTGTATATTTGAATTATTTTTTAAGAGTCAACGTATAAGTGAGATCATGCAATATTCCTCTTTCTGTGTCTGGCTTATTTCACTTAGCATAATGTCCTTCAGACTCATCCACATTGTGGCCAATAGCAAGATCTCATTCTCTTCGAGGGCTAGATAATATTTCATTTTATGTACGCATCACAGTTTATCCATTTGGCTGTTGATGTACACCTAGGTTGTTTTCATATGTTGGCTGTTGTGAATAATGCTGCAATGAACATGGGAGTGCAGATATCTTTACGAGGTGATGATTTCATTTCCTTTGGATATATGCCCAGAAGAGAGATTGCTGGATCATATGGTTGTTCTATTTTAAATTTCTTTAGAAATCTTCATGATGTTTTCTGTAGTGGTTATTGATACCAAGTACCTCACTGTTCAGGCTGCTGAAAATATACAATACATAAGTGATCTTAAGCTCATAAGGTGAAAGCTGTGTGTTTATTATTAATATGTACTAGGCAAAAAAGTCATCTTAAACTCTATTAACTTTATATCTGCAAACAGCATCACCATTCACATGCATTTTATTCATTTCTTATGCTGGGTCTGAGAAAGAAAAAACAATTATAGAAAACCAGTGTTTTCTCCAACTGAGTTCAAAATGAAGCAAAAAAACAAAAAATCTGTAAAAACTAGATACTGAAAAGCTAGGAAATCCAATCTGCTTCCACATAGGAAACAATGACATAGCTAAATACGAAGGCAATAACAGAAATGAAGTTGCCCTGCTATTATCTCAACAAAGCCTTTTCTGCTTATTTGGTTTTTCGTTTTGTTTTGTTTATGTGTTGGGCATTGGAAAGGAAGAAAAAGGATTAAGCAATTGAAAAGGCTTTATGTTTTTAATTTATACAACATTGCCAAACCCCAATGAGCAAAATACTATTCATTTTCTATGTCTTAGTGCACAAGAAATAAACAGAAATGCGTAAGTGCCTAACTCTTTCCAAAACATATTCAGGAAGTGTAAGTAGAATGAGGCCTTTCTTAATGCGTGGCTTGCAGAATGGTAGCGTCGATATACAGAAAGTAAACAGAAGACAAAGAAATGTGAAAAAATTCCAAGATATTGTATAATTAAAGTCAAAGGAATTTAGATATGAAAATGTGTTTGCCTACAAAATGAGTCTAGAATATATCAGCTGCTAAACTGAAGCAAAACAGAAAAAATGATCAAGTGATATTAACAGTAAATGTGGACATGGAATTCAACATAGGCCAAAAGGTGCAAGTCATATATTGCCAGGGGATAATAATTGTTATGCTAAGCAAAAATAAGATAAATACATAGGGTCAAGGACTTACTGATTTTCAACTTGTAAGCATAAACCCCTGTATAAGTCCGTTTCCACACTGCTATAAAGAAATCCCCAAGACTGAGTAATTTACAAAGGAAACAGGTTTAATTAACTCACAGTTCTACATAGCCAGGCAGGCCTGGGGGAACATAATTATGGTGAAGGCATAGGGGAACAGGCCCCTTCTTCACAAGGCAACAGGAGAGAGAGAGAGCACGAAGCGGGAGGAGCCCCTTATACAACCATCAGATCTCAGATCTCATGAGAGCTGACTCACTATCATGAGAACAGCATAGGGGAAACTGCCACCATGGTCCAATCACCTTCCACCAGGTCCCTCCGTTGACACATGGGGATTACAGTTTGAGATGAGATTTGGGTGGGGACACAGAGCCAAACTATTGCCTAGCTGTCTCCTTTATTTCCTTTGGAATGAGGAGAGGGACACAGAGAGAGAGAGAGAGAGATTAGTCTTAACAAACTGAATGACAAGTTAATGTCTAATATAATGTAAGAAATTGACTGAGGACCTAGAAAGGAACTGACTTCATGAGCATCAATGAGTCACAGCCTAAACGAGGATGTCATCCTCACGAGGATGTTAGTCTCCAATTTAGAGTCCAGATAACTTCTTAGGAAACTGTTAAATATCAAGATTTTAACATATATTAATTTTTTATTGATGCGTAACAAAATGAAAGGCACTTGTTAGATGCTAGCAAAGGGTTAATAAGAAATTAGAGACGATTGTGGTGTTCAGAAGAGAATAAAATTTGATTGTTTACTTGCTCTGCTCTAAAACATATTCTTTCTTGCATCGATTGGGAATAATTGGCAAATGCATCTCTGTAAGATTTATTGATCATTTTGAAGACAACTCAACTAGATTTATAAGTGAATATAATCATGTGGGAGTTACAATATTGTCAAATACATGACTTTGTACCACTATGCAGAATGCAAGGCCTCAGTCTTTATTTTCCTTCAAGCTTCCTTTCCAGTCTTTTCAACAACAATGACAAAAACTTAATGCTGCATCCTTAGGTTGTGTCTAATCATTCTTCACTCACTGGCAAGACTTGTACTGGTCTTTTTTGCATGTGAATGATTTACTGTGTGCTTATTTTCACTACCAGTTTATTATTACTTACTTTTTTAATATTCTTTTTCCCCTGGAGTCATTGAGTCCTATCTTTAGGAGTCAGAAATATGCTACTGTTGGCAAAAGTGCACATTTTGTATTTGATCAACCTTTATTTCTTGAAACTTACTGAATTTGTCACTCTCACATTTATTGGACAACTACTCTCTTGAGTATTTATGGACTGCAATTTCCATAGCACATTTAAACTGTTTGCCTTCTACCCAGATAATTTTTCAGCATCTCTCTCTTTTTCATTAAGTGGAAAGTCTCCAAAAATTGTTAGTCACACAAAATGCCAAGTTTAAGATGTAATCAGAATTGATATTTTGTTGAAACAAACAATGTCTCTATATCTGATTCAGTTCCCTTATAAAGATGGGAGACCACATGAGATGACGAACATAGTCTATCTGACTAGAATATGACATGATTTTCCCCTTAATTTTGGTTTTCCATTTATTTTAATTATAACACACTTTTTATTGTTAAATATACATCCCATGCCAAGTGAGAGTTAATAGGAAGAAAGTATAGCAGAGGAAACATAATTAGGACTCTTTTATCAATGGCCAGGGTTTGAAGTCAGTCACATTTATATACTAGTTGTATGATCCTGGGCAACTTCATAGGAGTTTTGTATCTATTAAATAGCATAGGCACATTGTTAGAGCTGAAGGCTATTACCCTCAGCAAACTAATGCAGGAACAGAAAACCAGGTACCACATGTTCTCACTATGAATAGGAGCTAAATGATGAGAACTTATGAACACAAAGAAGGAATAAACAGGTACAGGGTTCTACTTGATGATGGAAGGTGGGAGAAGGGAGAGGAGCAGAACAGACAACTATTGGGTGCCAGGCTTAATTCCTCGGTGATGAAATAATCTGTACAATAAACCTTCATGGCATGGGTTTCCTTATGTAACAAACATTCACATGTACCCCTGAACCTAAAAAGCTAAAAATATAAATAAATAAATAATAAATGCACAAACAAACAGATAGCATAGGCATGTAAGGTACCTAGAGAAGTGTTTGACATATAGTATGAGATCCATGAGGTGGATGTTGGTTCTAGTTTTTATGATTTGGGGGGGTACCTTAGGTCACTCTTAAATATAATTATGCTTTATTAGACATAATTTGATCCATAAAAATATCACATATTTTTATATGGTCCCACCATGTTTGTTAGATATTCTTCACTTTATAAAGAAATCCTGGCTGTGCGCGTTTACTTGAATAATGTAAGAATAATATGAATTAACATTTATTGCCTATACTATGCCAGCATAATGCTATGTGTGTTACATGTTAATTTAGCAATAAGTAAACTAGAGATGATAAAAAGAAATAGCCTTTTAATTCATGCTATAGCCTTACTTCAATAAATACCCAAGTTCAAAATACTTTATGATCCTTCCTTTCACATTTCATTTTATTCTATAATCTGTTTTTTTTTTTTTGGGGGGGGGGGGTTTTTTTTTTTTTTTTTACCTTCTGTATTGATAAGAAGTGAAAAGTGAATAAATTGGATGCCATAGAGCCCTGTGTGCTGGCTCACATGATACTGACAGAGCTAATTATCAGGAGGATCACGGAGCAGACTATTTGGGTTTTTGGGTCAGGATCCCACCCAGATCTTAGCCAAGGCAGGAAACCAGGACAAATACCTCTTTTCTGATCCTTAGGTGTTAGTCAGGGGCCTGATTACCAGGTAAGGGGTTAAGAATCCAGGTTCTCTATGCAAAATAGGAAGATGGAATAGAGTTAACAGAATGGCCTATTAGTATCTTGATTTGGAATACGTCTGGACTCTAATCAAAGCTGAACTTACAGTTAAAGATTAAATAATTCTCATTGCAAAGATTAGACAGTATTTCCCAAAGCCTGTTCTTCATAATACTAATACACGAATTTATTCTTATTATTAAGAAAATAATACTCTAATTTTCAGATAATGATTAACTTTGAGAAATAGAGAGTTATTGAGGATGGGGATAAAATGGTATCTATAACTTTTCATTTATTTGAAAAATGAGAGATACCTGGCCGGGCGCGGTGGCTCAAGCCTGTAATCCCAGCACTTTGGGAGGCCGAGACGGGTGGATCACGAGGTCAGGAGATCGAGACCATCCTGGCGAACACAGCAAAACCCTGTCTCTACTAAAAAATACAAAAAAAAAAAAACTAGCCGGGCGAGATGGCGGGCGCCTGTAGTCCCAGTTACTTGGGAGGCTGAGGCAGGAGAATGGCGTAAACCTGGGAGGCGGAGCTTGCAGTGAGCTGAGATCCGGCCACTGCACTCCAGCCCGGGCGACAGAGCGAGACTCCGTCTCAAAAAAAAAAAAAAAAAAAAAAAAAAAATGAGAGATACCTTTGAAGAAAATATAGGAAAATGACAATATCTGTTACATTTGGAGGATGGTGTTTGCATCTTTGGATATTTGAAACATCATTAAAAATTAAAACCTTAGATTTTAATTGAAAAATCCTGTTAAGAAAGTGTCCTCTTGTCAAATGATTTAGGGGAATACACAGTTTGCACACATTTCTATGATAAATGCATCAAGCAATCTTGCAGTAGAGACACCTATACAATTTTATTTGATGCAGTGTTTCCCAAAACTATTTGTCTGCAGGATACTTTTCTCATATGATATCTTTTAATATTTTTCTCATATATTCTACAAAATATACCCTGATACATGCCATATAATAAAAGTATGTCTCCACATCTATGTATGTGTGTGTGTATGTGTGAAGCAAAATATGAAAGGGCCACATCAAATTGCTAATACAAGCTTTGTAGGCAGGTAGCTGATTTGAGGTGAAGGGGAGGAAAGAGTTAAGCAGAAAATAAGGAAATAACACGTAAAGTAAAAGAGTTGACAAAAATGATAGTCAACAAATAAAAATACAAATAGGAATTTATTCAATAAATGAATTTCATAGAACCTTGTGAACAACTCTATAAAAAATAAGTGAAAGGATAATATCCAGTTTAAAAGAACAAACGTGTGGAATAAAAAACAGAGGCAGAAATAAAACAAGAATAGGAGATTAAAAAGAACCAATTAGAAATATTGGCAATGAAGATATAGCATTGAAATGATAAAGAAAATTACTATGGATGAGATAAACTCTGGTTTGGAGACGAGGAAAGAAAAAATGAATTGAAGTATATCTTTGAGGAATTTGATTTACAAACTTTTAAATATGCTTACTGTATGCCAGGTTCTTTTTCTAAGTGCTTTACAAATGACTCACTTAATCTTCTGGCAACCCAATAAAATAAGCATTATTATTGCCAACATTTTACAAATTAAGCTGATATATAGAGGGTACGTTGCTTGAAATCACATAATTAGTAAATGAAGAATCCCCAGATCACTGCCCACAGAGACAAAGAGATACAAAGCATGAAACAGCAATAAAGAGACCTAAAAGATAGATTGATGGGAATTAAGAAAATAATACTCTAATTTCCAGATAATGATTCACTTTGAGAAATGGCAGAGAGTTATTGAGGATGGGGATAAAATGGTATCTATAACTTTTCATTTATTTGAAAAATGAGAGATACCTTTGAAGAAAATATAGGAAAATGACAATATCTATTACATTTGGGGGATGAGAGCTTGCATCTCTGGATATTTGAAACATCATTAAAAATTAAAACTTTAGATTTTAATTGAAAAAACCTCTTCAAAGCCATCTATAGAACAGAATTTGTAGAATTCCATTTTGTAAAATAAATTATATGCACAGAACTAAAACGTATCTTTTTGTTTTTTTACATTTGATAGAACAATGCGTTTATAAATGTTCTCATATTGTATGACACCAGTCCCCAATCTTGTTGTCACCAGGGACCAGTTTCACGGAGGGATGGTTTCAGGATGAAACTGTTCCACCTCGGATCATCAGGCATTAGTTAGAATCTCATAAGGAGCACGAAACCTAGATCCTTGTATGTGCAGTTTGCAATAGAGTTCACACTCCTGTGAGAATCTAATGTCACCGCTGATCTGACAGGAGGCAGAGATCAGGCGGTAATGCTTATTCCCCCACTGCTGTGGCATCCCGGTTCCTAACAGGCCACCGACCTATGGTACCAGTCCGTGGCCCAGGGGCTGGGGACCCCTATTGTATGAGATGTTCCTGTTAAGACATTTTTCTATGCAAAATCATTTTTCTATGCCTTTGGTATCCAGTCTAGATCTTAATGCATGTTTTCTGACCCAGGTATATTATAGTCCTGGTCATAAATTCCACAGTTTGGTTACATTGTGGAAAAGTATGCATTACTCTTGGGCACCATACAGATATCTTTTGAGCTTATTAACCTGCAGCTTATGAGAACAGGGCAGCTCATCCTTCTTCCTTGCCCTTCCACTTTCATGATTCTTACCACTGCAAATCCCAAACTCTTCAAGTTTCAAAAAACAATATATAATAAACTTGCCTATCATTATCTCTTTAGTTTAAATGAATTAACAATATTTCCATTAAAATTTCTCTGAGTTATAGACTTTTACTCATTTTTTTCCCAAAAAAATACTATTTGATGAGATTTTTTTTTGTATTTTTTCATTGTTTTGTATATGTCGATTGCTAAATACAGCCAACACTCAAATGGTCACATTTTATGACAAGTATATGAAACTGATGAAAAGATTGTTCAGGATAAACTCAGCCTTTCTCATCAAATGCTCTCACTGGGTTGAACAAAAAGAGGAAATGTGTGCAATGTTTACAGGTAAAAAGTTCTCGCTATCACTCTTAAAATTCCATAGGCTTTGAAGAAATTAGGTGTTGCTGATAGAAGAACAGTCTCTAGCTCTTAATGTTTATTTTATACTATACCCTTTACAACAGAATTTCAGATTATTGATCGCCATTGCCTGATTCCATTTCATTGAGTCCTGTGAGAGTTGAAATTGCAGACTGAGACAAACTAAAAGTACCAAGTTCATCATGTTTAAAACTGCTTTTTCAGGATATTGCTTTCTCTATGCTACTTCAGTGCTGTTCCTCTTCCACTGATAGGTTGTAATTGCAAAATGGATGGGGGAAAAAGCAAAAAAAAAAAAAAAGCAGTTATGGTCTTATGTGGTACAGTCTGTGATGTGTGTCTGAAAGATTTATGTCCTGATTAAAGAAGCCCTGATTGAATTTTGTGATAGAAAATTGTTTTGGTTATTGGCACATGTGCCTGCACATTCTTTGATCCAAAGTCTGTTTCACTTATTGCTTTGAGAAAGTTAAAAAAAAAAAGGCCTAGAGAAGAAAAATGCTGTTATATAGAAAGGAGATTAAATGTATTCTGTAATATAAGGAAGGCATTGGGATTTAGTAACGAATAATTCATGGTCCAGAAAGACTTTCCTATGCATTGTCTTTTTCAGTTGACATTCCATTCACTCACTCACTCACTCACTCATTCATTTACTCAGTAAATATTTAGCAAATACCCCTATGTGCCAGGCTTGGTTTTAGGCACACAGGCCACATTAGTAAACAGCATGAGAAGGACAATGCAGTCTGGTTTGTAGTGAGTGCTGTCAGCTAGTAAACAAGAAAGGCCTGGCTGAGTGAGGATTTCCAATAGTGATCAATGCCATGAAACAAATAAAATAAATTTTGAACTGATGAGGATTAATGTGAATGGGGAGTCTTTTTAGATTAGATATAAGGTCAAAAGTGGCCTGTTTGAGATGGTGACATTTGAATGAGCCAGCCCCACAGCTATCTACAAGGGGTGAAAAAGGTGAAAGAAAGGAGTGGTCAGTGTCAGAACATTGCAATAAAACAACACATACAAAGTCCTCAGGTGGAAGTGGACTTGGCCCCTTCTAACAGCAGGTAGGCTCATTGGGGGTGTGACATTGTGGAGATTGGGAGAAAGGTGAGCGTGGTAAATATTATTAGAGAAAATCAATAGTTCTAGCATGGGGGTAATGTTTATTAATCCTTGTTTCATATTTGAATCACCTGGGAAACCCTTAAAATTACCACTGCCTAGGCTATACCTGAAACCAATTCAATCAGAATGCCTGGGTGTGATACCTATGCATCAGCTGAGAATAGCTCACATGGAGAATCACTCACATGATGATTTACAGATTCTGTGGAATGAATCCTGCATTTCTTTCTAAGTGTAATGGCAGCATATCTCCCCTTGAGTGTCTTTTCCTGTCTTACATCTAAGAATAGATAATAAAAGCCTTACTAAACACATTGAACAACATCACCATCTCATCAGGTCAACTCTTTATATATTCCACAACTAAAGAAATTACATTTCCCACAACCAAATATTTAATCAATACATTCTGCCTTTTATAATTTACTTCTACATTTTCTACATGTCTGTCAAACTACTACTTCCCCTTTTGTTTCCTCAGAAGGTCATTTTACTCATTATCTTGTGTTTTCCTGATCACACACACAGCACTGGCATTTTCAAAGTTACAAGCAGCAGATTCCTTTAGGTTTTCAGGGTCAGACACCCATGAAGTCTAACAAGGTGAATCGACTCCTTGAGCAGATTTTCTTTTCCACATTTAATAGAAAAAGTTTAAGTGTGCCATTAGTTATTTTGATTTTGGTGATGCAAACTTGTCTTCAGTGGATTCCAGGTATCAGGTATAGAATACTGCGTATCATCAATCTTGACTTTCAACACGGAATGCCAGCCGTGGAAGTTCTGAGTATACCTTAGACCAGACATGCACTTGGGGCTTTTTATGAGTTACATTAGAACAGTTGAAAGTATTTCATGTTTTTAAAATAAGAAAGTTTAAAAAATTACATGTGATCATACTTCTTAGCTCTCACTCTACTGACTCTCATTTTGTTGCCAAATCTCTCCTTAATGGGTTGTTATTTGGAGAGCTATTTGTGATAATGCATTGGGGGGCTGGAGGCGGGATGGGAAAGGTGAAAAGGATAGACTGGGGATGGTCTCATCACCTTCTGCATTGAAGTTAATAATTCCAGGGAAACTGGAGGAAAAAAAAGAGATGTTACCTTGATTTTTGACCATTAAGGGGAGATTTAAGAATTTAGCATAATATTGAAGATGTTGATAACCTTAAAATGTAATGTGCTATCCATTTCATGTTCTGTTCTTTTGATTGAGTAGTATTTTCTGATCCAGAAGCAAATACTGCATATTTTACAGATTTCCTTACCTTGGTGTTGAATGACTTACAGAGCAGAAAGGACAATGAAGCTAAACAAGAGAGTAAGATTCTACTCTGCTGTTTCCATTTATCAGATCCCATGAGATTAAGAGCATTGAAACACAATTCTCATTACGAGATTCTGTTGCCCTCAAGGACATGACTCCCTGATGCCCTGATCCTAAATCGGAGTTTTATGAATCTTGATTACCTTGTGGAAAATAAAATGTATCAGAGAATTCAGCTTCACATCTATTTGTGCGGGGGAGTTAAATTTATTTCCTGACAACATCAGCAAGTCTGATTTTAGAGAATGCAGCTCATTAGAATAAGTTAACCATATTAGAATATATGCAGCTCCACTCCCCTCTGCCAGCTGCTCTGGGTGCTACAATGCATCCTGAGAAGCCATAGAGGAAACAGACCCATATTCACCCTCATTCACTGATTTTGTTCAGATCAGGTCATTGTTTCAAACAAACTAACAAAGACATCTCTGACAGCCAAGGTTTAGTCATTTTCCATATCAGGTCCTGGGCAAGGGGAAGTCCTATGAGAAACTGGAGTACCACACAGAACCCCCAAATTCAAGCCATAGGATGCAGATAGAGAGTTGGTAAATAGAAAGACACTCATCGGTACAGCATCCAGTTTCTGACTGAAGTATTTGGACTCTCTTGTTCTCCTAGCTTGAAACTACAAAAAGATTTTGCTAATGTTCCTATGTTCAAAATGTATTTAATTTTTTACTTTGTTCTAATCATTCCTTTCACATACACAATCTATCCCATTCTTCATTCACGATGTTGCTAGTGCTTTTCAGATCGTTATCCTCTTAACACTTAAATTACTGCTCAATATCCAAATTAATCCATGCTCTTAAATTCTCAGACAACGTGGCTCCTCTCTCCAACACACATGCGTATGTATGCACACACTCATTCTCATAATGGGAAATCCATCCTTTCCAATCTCAGTAGATTGGAAAAATCTTGCTAAAGTATCTTTTTTATAAGATTTCACAAACTATAGTCACTAGAAATGTATATAATATTTACATAGAAATATTCACTGGTATTAGTGTATTATTCCACTTCTTGAAAACCTTAAGTGTCTCTTCATTTGGAATGAAAGGCAAGCACAGCACCTTAACCTGGCCCTACGTATCTTTACTACCTACTGGAATTCAGACTCTTAAACAGGTCATAGAGGGTTTCATGGGCATCCATGGGACTTTGCACATAAAGTGCTCAGCACCGTGCGTGACACATTGAAAGAACTCAAAAAAGATGGTTGTAATCATTATCACTATTTTATTATTTCAATATAAGATAGCCTTAGGATAATCCGGCTTGTTAACTCCAGTTTCTTAAATCATTTGAAGTATTCTTGTGAATTGCCGTTTCCACACTTTCAGTTATATTTATCTCCCCTTCACTTGTATATTTTACTTTTTTTTTTTTTTTTTTTTTTTTTGAGACTCAGGAAGGGCACATGGGGTAGTAGATAGGAACACAGGTGTCTGCCATCTGACTATTTGATTTTGAAGCCTGACTTCACTATTTCCTAATTTTATATAAGTTGTTAACCTCTCTATACCTCAGTCTCCCTATAGGTAAAACAAGTTAATCAAAACATTCATTTCCTGGATATGTGAGATTTAAATGAGACAATGTAGATCGAATATTTAGTACAGATCTCGGCATGCAGTAGACGCTCAAATGATATTTTCTGAATGATTGAGTTCAAGTTCTATATTCTCTGAAAACCTTTTCTCAGACAGCCAAGCCTCTGGTGATTCAATCTTTATTCTGAAAACAGTCTGTGCCACTCACTCGTGGCATAGAATCTTTGCCTTTTTACAGCATTGTCATTGTCTTTAATTATGTAACTTTTACTTCAATATTAACTTTTGCACTGCAAAATGGCTGTCAACTTTTAGAAGAGACAGGGAATCATACTCTGCCTCCCCCACTTAGAATGTCTACCATGAGGATTTTTCTTCATTATTCACTTACTCACTTACCATTCATTCAACAAATATGTACTGTCACGTTGATTTGATTAAGACCACCTGTATTACAGAATCTTTGATCTCATGGGATTGAGAATTTTGTAGGAGAAAACAAATACAACATTAGAAGAGTACAAGCTGTTAAATTAATTAAAATTATAGCCAACAAATATTGTTTATTTTACATCACTGACAGAATAAATATGTCCTCACATATATATTGTATACCCATGCAGAGAGGATAGAACTAGGAAGAGGAGTAAGCTCATATCAAGCCATAGCTAAGAATTGACTACTCAATGTTTTAGAAATTTACAATTTTTACTTCTTACCATGTGTGATGGTTAATATTAGGTGTCAGCTTGATTGGAGGATGCCTAGATGGTTTGTAAAGTATTGTTTCTGGGTGTGTCTGTGAAGGTGTTGCCAGAGATGACTGACATTTGAGTTGATGGACTGGGAGAGAGAGACCCACCCTCAATGTGGGTAGGCACCATCCAATACACTGCCAGTGCAGCTAGAACACAGCAGGTGGAAGGAAATGGGATAAGCTTGCTTGCTGGGGCTCCTGGCTTCTTTCTTTTTCCCCTGTGCTATATGCTTCCTCTCGCTCCTCCTGCCCTTGCATATCAGACTTCAGGTTCTTCAGCGTTTAGACTCTTGGACTTACACCAGTAGCTTGATGGGGGTTCTTGAGCCTTTGGCCACAGGCTGAAGGCTGCACTGTCAGCTTCCCTGGTTTTGAGGCTTTTGGACTCAGACCAAGCCACTACTGGCTTTTCTCTTTCCCAGCTTGCAGATGGTTTATAATGAGACTTCACCTTGTGATAGTGTGAGCCAATTCTCCCTAATAAACTCCATTTCATATATATATATATATATATATATATATATATATATATATATACACACATATATACACACACACACACACACACACACACATATCCTATTAGTTCTGTCCCCGTAGGGAACCCTGACTAATTCACCATGTCATCGTTAAGTGATACAAAGTATTGGTGGCAATATTCATTGCTCAGTTTCCCTAGCTTTAATAACTATTCTCATGAAGAATTCTTGCTTTTTTACACAGTGTGGGCATGATTCAGAAAGCCTTATATCATCCACTGGCTAGTGTTCTCTATTAATTCCTATCAAAATAATTTTATGTCTTCAGCACATGATTGGGTACCCAGACTGTTGCTGAGTTGCTGAAAAGGAAACAGGACATTTAGGATGGAACAGTGTGTCAGCAACAGCTGCTCAAACTTAATATGTGGAATCTGTTAGCTAGGCAAACAGTCAAAAGTGGCATTTATCAAAAGCATTTATCAGGGGGAAAAGAAAGCGCACAGGAGACAATAGTGTTCTATTGATCTGCAAGAAGTTTATTTTTCCATTCAGCAATGTTAAACTAATCAATTTCTTAAATAAAGCAAAAATACTAGTATTGATAATCCCAATGATGGCTTCAGTTTTCTAGGACAACAGAGGTATCATATTGATGTTGTAATAACGCAAATGCCAGGCTTGATTGTGTTTGACATGTTCACTGGTGGGTTTTGATTGCTAGAATTAATTCCTCACTGCGAAAGAGATGTTTTCAAGATGTTGAGTTTAGGGCTGGTGAATTGGAAGGATTTAAAAAAAAGGACTTTTTTATTTCCTCCTCCCTTGGTTGCCGTAGATCTTTAGTAATCCCAGGAAGTCGAGAAAGAAAAATGGTATTGTAAAAGTAATGGAGTTAAAAAATCAAAACTGGCTGCTTTAGTCTAAGTTATATAATAATTCCAAAGATTTAGCAAATTGAATTTTAATGTCCATAATTAATGTGTTTATAATACTTACAATATTTATTTAAAATATTATACAGATGTGTATTTTGGAAAGTCTTTTCAAACCAGATTTTCATGCCACAGATTACTATGTAGTGAGCTATCCACTACTCATTCCATTTCTGTTCATGTTACCTAGGCCTATCCCACTGTGTTCCCCACCAAATTTTAGAATACAGCTGTAGATAAGATAAGGAGGAGGCAGTTAATGTAAGCACCTCTTATTCCCAGGAAGAAATGTCAGCTGTCATCAAATATTTCTAACTCTGGGTGACTCACAGCACATTTTGGGGGGTCTGTTCTAATTGTCCAACTCAGGGATATTTTTTAAAAAGCATAAATTTGATCTCACTGTGCATCCTTTTTCTTTAAATTTTATTTCTAATATTCAGAGTGAAGATGGTATTAGAAATATTCTTGGCTGGGTGTGCTGGCTCACATCTGTAATCCCAGCACTTTGGGTGGCCAAGGTGGGAGAGTCGATTGAGCCCAGATCCTGAGAAGCTGAGGACAGGTCACTGCACTCCAGCTTGGGCAACAGAGCAAGACCTTGTCTTGAAAAAATATATATTTATTCGTATTATGTACATATCACTGATTGTATGAAAGAAACTCTACAAGCTCAAGAGGAGTGTGATTGAATTTAAGCTCTAATCATTTTGTTATTGAAAGTCATTATACCAATATATACTGATTCAGATAAAACTCTCATAAACTTGTTAAAAAATAAAATGAAAAAAAAAGACAACATATTTTTTCAAATCAGTTATAAATCATCAGTGAAAGTAAAATATTTTAAATATTGAAAAATTAACAAAACTATTTTTCTCAAGTATGAACAGTAATCTAAGAGATTGCAAAAGCAATGAAAAAAACTACTTAGCTTGTACAAATCATTAGTGAACAAGCCCGCATAAACACAAGTGCATATGTAAATGCTGTCTTAAAAATGCATTTTAGGGGGAAAATCCTCTATAATAGGCGTTATGGGAAGGTCAACAGCATAAAACAGTGATACTAGCTAAAATGAGAATGCCCTTGAGGAATCGTGGAAACCCACAGAAAAGTATCTGCCAGCATCTTTTGCAAGATAGTGTTATGAGAAAAGAGATGAAACAAATCTTACACGTAGCGTGTAGTCTATGAAATACATTTAACACCTTGCTCTGTGAAATTTTACTTGCAAAAGCAATTTATTTTAGAGGAAACGTATTTTTTTCTGTAATAGCTTGTCAAATAACTGTAAAATTAGTCAATTAAATGTTGTTTAATGATAAAGAAAACATGTGTGGGTGGTTTACCTGTCAGAAGCACAGTGCTTGAATATTATTGGGGAAAGGGCAGGAAAGGCAGAGGTGAAAATGGAGACAGCCAAGGTGGTTAAGAGACTGAAGACACAGAGAAGCAGAGAGTTTTAATGTATGCTGTGAGGTAAACTGGAGAAAGAGGTGATGAAAATACAATTTTAGGACGATTTCTAATATAGTTTAGCTGTGTCCCCACCCAAATCTCACCTTGAATTGTAATAATCCCCACGTGTCAAGGGCAGAACCAGGTGGAGATAATTGAATCATGGGGGGCAGTTTCCCCCATACTGTTCTCTTGGTAGTGAATAAGTCTTGCGAGATCTGATGGTTTTATGAATGGGAGCTCCCTTGAACAAGTTATCTCACCTGTTGCTATGTAAGACGTGACTTTGCTCCTCATTTGCCTTCTGCCATGATTATGAGGCCTCCCCACCCAGGTGAAACTGTGAGTCAATTAAACCTCTTTCCTTTATAAACTACCCAGTTTGGGATATGTCTTTATTAGCAGCATGAGAACGAACTAATACAATTTCCATATGAAGCAATATGTAAAATTTCTATAATATCCGTTTAAAGAAAACTTTCGGTATAGAGTCACAATATTCTTCAAGAATTCTTGAGGAGATATATCATAGTGAATATGTTGAAGAGCAAAGAGCAGGCTCATTATTGCTTAGAATTATTTGACTTGTATTTTGAATATGATAGTCTGGCAGGTTTGAACTTCGATATACAGGTCAACTGATCCTGCATCAAATAATGTCTTCCAAGGATTCCAAGGAAACTATCATAAGAAAGTGAGGCATTGGTGCCAAACTGAGATCACAGGCATATGTAGAATGATGTGTAGAATGATGCTTTGTTTGAGATTATGTTACTTTATCCAGTTGAATAAGTGTTAACAGAAATGACCAAACAAAAATTTCCTAGTGAAATTACTCACCAATTTGGAGCTTCAGTAAACACTCAGTTTCTTAAAGCAGGGCTCCTTCTAAATCGTAGAGAATAAAATTATTATCTCTGAGAATACTGGTGTAACCAAATGATGAAACCATTCTCTAATAGTCAATGTTGAAGAATCTGACTAGATCGCTGTTGTTCCATTTCCTCCTTCTGGACACATGGGAAGACTGACTGCATTTTCCAGTCTCCTTTTCAATTAAGTTTAGGGACTGTGACTAGTTTTTATTAAATGGAATGTGAGGAGAAGTGGTATTTGTCACATCTGCGCCAAAGTTAACATGAGAGGAGGGGAAAGCATTGATGGTTGTTTATTTTGTTTTATTTTACTTTGAGAAAGACTTGGTAAATATATAATAGGCTTGATTCAAAGAGAGCAAGAATGTCTTGAAATGTCAGAGGCTTGCACTTGTCATTCAAAGATATAACTTTGCCATTGATTCTACCAGACAATTCTTCACAACTCTTCAATGTCTGTAAAGATTAAGCTTAAGGAATGTATCAGAATTAGTGGTTATTTTTAAACTGGGTAGAGAGCTAGCATAATGGTTCACTCATCTGAATCATTAAAGCAATGTACATAACTAATCAGATAGTAACCCAGGTTCCTCTTCTCTACAGTGAGGTTTGTTTGGTTCTCATTACCATAGAACCATAATTTACTTGCCTCCGTGTTCTGAAAGTTGTTCAGATTGGGTTCAAATCTGAAGGATATGTGATGCTCATGAGCTCTAGCCAGAGAGACTAATTGTGTTGTAGCCATCATTTTTATAGGACATTGTAAACTTGTACACTCTGCACAGCTGCGGCTATTAACCATGAAATACACATTACAGCTATATTTTATCATATAGATAAACTGGATCACTCCTGGAGCTTTCTTCTTCCACATTGTGTATTTAACTCTATGGCAATTCAAACTTATCTTTGCCTCACTCCATGGCACTGAATGTTGCCTCAGGATAAGATCCTGGATGAAAATGAATTAACCTTCAAAGTATGGAAGAGAACTTTACATGACATGTAAATTCTTTATCATAAAAGAGTTGATTTAAAGTATTCTAGGGGTATTTTTAAAAATTAAAATTCATAATGCATATTAAAGTAATCAGGATTTTTATAGCCCTGGTGACTTAGGTTGTTAGATGTGCCAAAGGAATTTTTTCTCTACTTTTTTTTTCATCTGTCATTAATTGGTGCTGTTTTTACACAGAACTGTCTTCCTCTGGAGTCACCACCTGCAGTAACTTATTATAGATTCTTCAGTTCCATTATTCATATTTGTGCTTCTGTATCTAGATACCACCCTACTGTCATACACTTTATGTGACACATGGTGCTTAGAACTTGCTACCATTAAATGCTGAAAAATAAAATAGAAATCCCATTCATTTAATGTTCTATAATTTGACAAGTCTCCAACATGGGTTGGAGAATTGTAACTTCTCAAATCCTGTAGCTGGCAGTTTAGAAAACCAATAGTCAATAAATTATGAAAATAGAAAAATACCTAAAGCATATGAGGTATAGAGAAATTAAGTCTTTACATATAAAACTGGTAACAGCAAAGACTTCATATTAGCCCATTTTCACACTGCTATAAAGAAACACCCGAGACTGGGTGATTTATAAAGGAAAGAGGTTCTTCTTTCAGACAATGAATTATAAACAATACATTGAAACCCTGAAGTAACTCTGGTACTTGCAAACAAAGTTTCCTAGAGGATGTTGTTTGAGTTATCTACTCAGAGATTTAACTATCAATATTTCAGATTCACCTTGTTATAGAATGGTGCCATATAATTAAGTATCCAAACATAAACCTTAAAAATGATGCTTGTAAAGATGTCCCATGGACATACACACTAATGAAATCACACAGGGATGCCCTCCCCTGGTAACAGGTAAAACAGACTGCATTGAAGAATTTATAATATCTAACACTTAATTGTGGAGTCAAAATGACTACAAAATTCTCATGAGTGCATTTAGTTTCATTACACATTAGCTGACTTCTTCCCAGAAATGTTGCAAACCATGCCTTCCAAGGATTGATACCCATATACTTGACTAACCAAAGCAAGATAAATGATTTAGAACCTAGTCACTCTAATCACTACAAAAAGATAAAGGATAAATTTTTAAAATGTATTTGATTTTTACTAACCTGTTGCCTTGAGGAGTTGAGCACTATAGTATAGGGGCTTGATTTTAAATGATATAAAACCAATTTAAACTTGTTTAAGCAACTAAATAATTTATTTGGTTTCACATATGGGAAGCCCATGGGTAGACGAAGCTGGCTTTACACAAGCAATGTTAAATGCCTCAGGAATGTCATTTGGACTGTTTCTTTCTCTCTTGGCTCATTCCCTTTGTATAGTGATTTCAATTTTAGGCAGATTTCCCATTTGCCATGAAAGATGACCAAATCAGCTACATGATTTGAGAGCATATAGTTTGAGATCTCAAAAAAAGGGAAGCCCTCTTTCTTCACATTCCATATATAACAGGAAAGCTTTTTACTGACTCTCCTTGTTTTATGGACCTATCACAGGCCCAACATCTGTGACCATGGCAATTTGGGTTGGCATGACACTCTAGTCCTATAGCTTGTGGCCAGATGAGTCAGGCACCATGAGTGATAGCTTTACCATGACAAAATGGAGTAAATACTGGCATCTGCTTTTCTCTCACATAAGAGAAATGCTGGTATTTTTATACCACATAACCACTTCTGATATTTTCTAAACGCTGAAATGATTCCATGATGGTAAAGAATGTGTACAGCAAAGCCTGGCCATAAAATGCCTCTCCATACCCATTGTAGGTCATCCCTATATAGGGATGAAGCATACACATTTTATTTTTACCTCAGGGATGATGTGATAGAGCAAGTGTGTATGCTCTCAATAGGCAGATTAAGCCAAAAATAAATATTATTTTGTGTAGAATTGAATAAAACCTTGTAAGAATTTTCTCAGTAGTGCATTCTCACAGAAAAATAAGCCAGTAACAAGAAGAGTAGTATTATTTCAGCATAGTTTGCATAATTACTTTCCATACATATTGTAGCTTAGCTTGTAGTTACCATCCCATAGTGTCATTTTAAATTAATAGGCTTGCATATATTTTACCATAGTACCTTTTATATGTTAGCTAAGAAAATAACAACTGTAATTCTACCTATAGTTGCTCAAAGATTTTTAAAATTGATGATTTTTCATCCATACTATTTCTTTTAAATGCTTCAAAGAACAGTTTCAGTGGACTTTCATATAGCTATATTATTTTGGCTTAGAAAACAGACAAAAACAATAGATATTGTACACTACACTTGGAAACATCTTTTTTTTTTTTTTTTTTTGAGATGGAGTTGTGCTCTTGTCACCCAGGCTGGAATGCAATGGCACAATCTCAGGTCACTGCAACCTCAGCCTCCCTGGTTCAAGCGATTCTCCTGCCACAGTCTCCCGAGTAGCTGGGACTACAGGCGCCTGCCACCACACCCAGCTAATTTTTGTATTTTTAGTAGAGATGGGGTTTTGCCATGTTGGCCAGGCTTATCTCAAACTCCTGACCTCTAGTGATCCACCCACCTTGGCCTCCCAAAGTACTGGGATTACAGGTGTGAGCCATCGTGCCCAGCATACTTGAAAACATTTAATGGCTATTTTGAGTCTTTCAAAATTAGGAGTTAGAATTTTGGATTAAGTCACCCAAACGTATTATTTTATCAGAGTTTCCACCACAACTCATCCCATTTGTTAGGAGCATTTATTAAATCAATACTGAACATTGCATACGGCACACAATGTATACAATTATAAGAGAAATAGAAGATTCACCACATTATAATCAAAGAGGAGAAACAGAACATACATAAAATACACACAGGACAGGCCAGGCACAGTGGCTTATGCCTGTAATGCCAGCACTTTGGGAGGCTGAGGTGGGAGGATAACCTGAGGTCAGGAGTTTGAGACCAGCCTGGCCAACATGCTGAAACCCCATCTCTACTAAAAATACAAAAGTTAGCTGGGCGTGGTGGCAGGCGCATGTAATTCCAGCTACTCAGGAGGCTGAGGCAGGAGAATCGCTTGAACCAGGGAGGTGGAGATTGCAGTGAACTGAGATCATGCCATTGCACTCCAGCCTGGCGGACAAGAGCAAAACTTCATCTCAAAAAAAAAAAAAAAATACACGCAGGATAATCTCATATATCCAGATGAATTGGCATTGGGCTATATATGATGTGAAAACTTCAGCTAGAAAGAAAATTGAACCTCAATGGAAGGGACACCAAGTTCTCTTGCATCACACCTTACTCTCCTCCTGGGTCCTAATCCTCCCTGGGTAAGCTATAGCTGTGCAAGCAGAAAGGAAGAATTGTGGCAGTAACCATTTGTAACTCTGCATGTGTATGACTCTTTGTCCACCCTGTACTGACCCCCTCACTCATTCATTGGTCCATTCAGGTTTATGCACTTGCTTCATATATGGGTCAAGGAACTCATGCTTCTCTGGTAGCAGAAGTCTGCTGTTCTCCAGCAGAGAAATTTAGATGACAGAATGTTCTCCTTGAGAAACTAACATCCAGGTGAAAGTGACAGGAATATGAATATAGTTACGATTATCTTCAAGAATCTAAAAAAACTGAATAAGTAATGCAGAAAGGCAAAATGGCGTAGGATTTATGGGGTAATAAATCATATTCAGTATTTCATTAAATGTAGTATTCTAGGTACTGCAAAGCTAGCTGGAAAATTTTCATAGAGATGAGCCTAGGAAGAGATGATAAGTTCATTGATGATGGAATATGGGTTTTTCATAAAGAAAACTTTATGTGAATCAGTCAAGACTTAGGTTTATGCTTATTGATCCATTGGTCTATGCATGTTTGCAACTTGCCTCACTCACATGTGATCATGAATCAGCTTTTTTTTTTTTTTTTTTTTTTGAGACAGAGTCTGGCTCTGTCGCCCAGGCTGGAGTGCAGTGGCGCGATGATCTCGGCTCACTGCAAGCTCCGCCTCCCGGGTTCACGCCATTCTCCTGCCTCAACCTCCCAAGTAGCTGGGACTACAGGTGCCTGCCACCACACCTGGATAATTTTTTTTGTATTTTTTAGTAGAGACGGGGTTACATCATGTGAGCCAGGATGGTCTCGATCTCCTGACTTCGTGATCCACCCGCCTTGGCCTCCCAAAGTACTGGGATTACAGGCATGAGCCACCGCACCCGGCCAGCTTTCTTTTGCTGTATAACAAATCATCCTAGAATACAGTGCCTTAAGACAACAGGGATTTGTTCTCAAGGGTCCAAGATGACAAAAACAGAAGCTTCAAGACCTCTTAAGGCATAACCTTGGAGTCTCTCAAAATCACTTCTGTGTCATTCTGTGGTTCAAAACATGTCACAGGCGTTGTTCAGATTGGAAGGGAAGGAGCATATATTTTTCTTCTTGATAGGAGACATGGCAACTTTTAATTGGAAAAAGGCATGTGGATTGGAAAACAATAGTTTAGTGCTCTTTGCAAACAATGCACCACACTAGGAGCCCTAGTCAAGGCGAAGCTTTTCTAAATTACTGAGTACATCACTGTTAGAATAGAATACTTGACCTTTTAAGGTGATAAAGCCTGTAAAACATGTGATCTGCTCATATTCCACAGTTTAAGTAAATCTCAATTATTCAGACAATGCCTTACCTTTGGTGTCATTCCTAAAATTAGATTTAAGACCTTTTTGTGAAAAAATATCCTCCAAAATGGGAACAACTAGTGAAGTTCTATTTCACTAACACTCGGGATGTAATACCAGAGCCACTGATGGGCACTGACCCCCACCTTTTTCCTGCAGGCTGTCAGTTAATGTAGAGGCTGATAAGTCACTGTCAGGGCTCAACTGCATAAAGAAATGCTTGAATTTCAGAAGGAATTACCTGATGATCCAAAAAGCTTCAGAAAAATTAAGCTACGGTGGTAGAATTCATCGTGGCAAAGTAGTATTAATGGTGGGAATGCCCAAGAGTTTCTCAAATATTTTCAGCTCACTTTATGACTAAGAAATGGACCCAGACGCTACACGCAGTGGCTCATGCCTGTAATCCCAGTACTTTGGGAGGCCGAGGCAGGTGGATCACCTGAGGTCAGGTGTTTGAGACCAGCCTAGCCAACATGCTGAAACCCCGTCTCTACTAAAACTACAAAAATTAGCCAGGCATGGTGGCAGGCGCCTATAATCCCAGCAACTTGGGAGGCTGAGGCAGGGAATTGCTTGAACCCAGGAGGCTGAGGTTACAGTGAGCTGAGATCATGCCACTGCACTCCAGCCTGGGTAACAGAGTGAGACTCCGTCAAGGAAGGGAAGGGGAGGGGAGGGGAAGGGAGGGGAGGGGAGGGCAGGGCAGGGCAGGGCAGGGCAGGGCAGGGAAGGGAAGGGAAGGGAAGGGAAGGGAAGGGAAGGGAAGGGAAGGGAAGGGCTNGGAAGGGAAGGGAAGGGAAGGGAAGGGAAGGGAAGGGAAGGGAAGGGAGACCCAGAAAACCTAACTTGTTTAAGCTTAAAATTAGAAAGAAGTCAGCCTGTATACCACTCCACAATAGAGACCAGGACTAGAGCAACTACAATTACTATTCCAAACTATCACAACCCTGATTATGTAATTTATTTATATATATAAAAATATGGCAAAAGGTCTCTTAGTATGGCCTGTGCACCTCAGAAAGCCTATGGCTTTTCTGAATAGATATGTGTATATATGTGTATGTACTTGTATACATGTGTATGTGTATACATGTATATGTAAACATATATATATGCACTCACATAAACATGCATCTGTTTCTTTTTCATGCAAATGACACATTATCTCCTGAGTAACATCCTCAAGGGTAGTACTGCTGGCCTGGCACAGTGGCTCATGCCTTGTTGTCCTAGCACTTTGGGAGGCTAAGGCAAGAAGACTGCTTAAGCCCAGGAGTTTGAGTCCAGCCTGGGCAGTATAGGGAAACCCCTGTCTCTACAAATAACAATAAAAAAAAATAGCCAAGTACAGTGGCATGCACTTGTGGTCCCAGCTACTTGGGAGGCCAAGGCAGGAGGATCACCTGAGCCTGGGAGGTCAAGACAGCACTTAGCCATGATCATGCTGCTGCACTCCAGCCTGGATGACAGAATGAAACTCTGTCTCCAAAAAATACAATAAAAGAAAAATTATTACTGCTCTTTCCGTTAGTTTAAGGAATGTTTTCAGTCTATGGAATAGTAACATGCTCATTCAGAAAGCAGCCTACAAATCCTTTTTTTTCTTTTTATTTGAAGTGGTTTTTATAAGTTTGATCACCTCAAACTTATAAAAAAATTAACCAAATATTTATCCCAAATGAGCACCCTTTCCCAGACTTCAGAATCCTTTTTACTTTTGCTATGGAATGAATGTTTATGTCCTCACTAAATTCATATGTTGAAACCCTAATCGCCACTGTGATGGCACTTTGGGGAGGTAATTTGAACATAAGAATGGTGGTTCCATAACAGAATTAGTGACCTTCTCAGAACACATAGGAAAAAGCTTGACTGTGTGAGTGCTCTCTTCCTCCCTCTCTGTACTACGATGTGAGGAAACTACAATAATTCTCACAATAATACTCTAAATATCATTGCCCTCATTGAAAAAAAAATCTCAGAAGCATACAATGACCTAATCAATATTAAAGGACTATTGAGTTATGAAACTGGGGCTGGACTATATAAATCACTCCACAGTACAGTTCTTCCTTTAAAACACTGCCCATATGTGCTTTTTTTTTTTTTTTCCAACATACTGCTACCATAGGTCTATGTCTGCTTCACCTCATTCTCTAATAATATTTAGTGTACATTGAGTATCTTCTTTGTACATGGCACTCTCCTGGCTATGAGAGATGTAAGACTAAATTTAATAGGATGTATGGCTTTAAGGAGCCTGGGGTCTAGTGATCACTGCACCAGACTTGATTGTTTATTTTGTCCCAGGTTCTTCTCCTTCCAAGTCGATATAGTTTAGATGTTTGTCTCTTCCAAATCTCATCTTGAAATGTAATTCTCAGTATTGAAGCTGGGACCTGGTGAGAGGTGTTTTGGTCATAAGGGGGGATCCCTTATGAACGACTTGGTGATGGCCTCATGATAGTGAGTTCTTGTGAGATCTGGTCGTTTCAAAGTGTGTGGCATTTCATCCCTCTCTCTCTTTTCTTGCTCCTGCTGCTGCCATGTGACACACCTGCCCTTGCTTCTGCCATGATTGTAAGCTTCCTGAGGCCTCACCAGAAGCAGATGCCAGCACCATGCTTCCTATAAAGTTTGCAGAACCGTGAGCCAATTAAACCTCTTTTGTTTATAAATTACCCAGCCTCAAGTATTTAGAACAAAAACTGACTGACACATAAGCCATCTGCTATGTCGTCGGCAGGCGAAGTCTCCCTCTCCATAAAACAGGTAGCCCACATTTTTTAAGTGCTCACTATGTCCTAGTTTCTAAGTACCTTCAGTACATTAACTGATTTAATCTTCTCCACAACCCTAGAATATAAGAATCATTTTTATTTTTATTGTAAGATGCAGACATTTAGACAAACACACACAAACACACACACACACACACACACACGCACGCATAAACACATAGCAAGAGGAGTATGTTTGTTTTAAACCCAGGAAGTCTGATTCCAGAGTGTGAACTCGACCACTCCTCTCAAATGCCTCTTAGAAACTGAAACACACAGAATATTATGTCTCTCCCTTGATTAATAATCAAAATGGCTCCCTATTCTCACAATGTTTAGGGTCTGCCCACTTTTTTCAGCTGTTTTTTATCCTGTCCCTTGTCTTCCTTGGTAATCTTCTTTTCCTGGTTTCCTGCCTGACCACTTGACTCCAGACAATTTTCTCCCTTTCCAAAACTGTCTCTCTCTTTTGATCATGCTTAAAGCCTGTCCTCCTTACCCACATTCCTACTCAGTCTTTTAAAAAATCCTGCCAATGTTTGAAATCACACCTTCAGGAAATTGTTCCTCTCTGTATCTCCAAATCACAAGGACTCGCTTTTATATAGACAGATACTATTCCAGAAGATTGAACAATGTATGGTTCACTCTCATTTATTTCTGTTTTTCATATTTTCTTAACTTGTTTGTCCAAACAAAATCTTGGCTTGCATAAATATAAATCCCTTAAACTAGCATAATATTGGCTAAGAAACATTCATTTGCAATTTACTAACAGATTAACTTCAAAGTTGCCTGAATTATACTTTTAGGAAAAGCACAAATGCCTCTACAAATATTTACATTAAAAAATATAAAAAACACAAAGTTTTTTACCTTAACAAAAAGAGATCGCATTTAAGAGAGAATTTTTGTGATTAGAAGAAGCAAAATCATTTAGCCAGATAATTTAGGCACTAATATTTTGTTGAGTACAAAAAAAAAGAGAGGAACTTTAAAGCCACCACATTTCCAATTGGTTGTCTACATTGATTAATAGGGAAAGGTAATTTAGCTTTCACTTCTGTGAAATTCATGTGTTTTTCACTGAAATTACTCAGTTGAACTCAATAGAGATTTATAACCTATTTCCCATACCTAGCAAAACATGGCAAATTTACAACCTAAAAACATTGACATATTTGACCTCTGACAGAGATATGTGAAAAGTCTCTCATTTCATGGATAGTCTTTTCTGCAGCCTATTTTTTTAAAAATGCTTTAAGATTTCTGCAGCATAGTGTTGAAATCTAAATTTTCCCTTTAGTGTCAAGGTTTAAATCTTAATTTATTTAAGTCTTTCCCAGAAGCATGACACATTCAGGTACTTGTATTGGTATGATCTTCTCCTAATTTCACCTTATTGCAATTCTAATGATTTCTCATTTTAAATTTAAAACATCCCATTAGTTTATGGTGCTGAGGGATAATTCTAGAAAACCGGCACAGACAGCAAACTTGCCACTCTCAAATGGAATGATTAAGAACCAAACAAAGGGCTTTTTCCAGCCGCTCAGTTGCAACCAATGAATAGTATTAAATGCATAAAGGAAAAACGAGGGCACAGAATCTCACTAACTTGAGGACTTGGTAGTGAAGAGCACACTCTTTCTTCTCGAAGTTACAGCTCTGATTCAGTTTGGGAGCTGTCACCTTTATAGACTGGCAGGGTGTTTTCAGGAGAGTAAATTGTAGAAGGGTCTTCATTTCTCAGTGGCCAACTATTATCAAACACTTAACATGGGAGGCCCTGTTTCCAATGACCATGAACTAATTATGTATAAAAGGCCAGTGTTAAGGGTGTTTTTGGTAATAGACGATTGCCAAAAGTTTAATCCTCTCTGGAACTTTGAGATCTTCAAACAGAGATGCCATGATTTGGCTTTTTTGTTGTTAATGGGATTATATCAGAAAAGACAGAAAATTGAAATATTTCTATTTGACCATTAAACTAGATTCTAATTTTTTAGATTATCAATGTTTACAGATTTTTCTCTGTAAACATTTTCTCTGGTCAAACTCTGTTAGCCATTTTTACTTATATCTGATTTAATCATCTCAAAAAAGGCATGAAATAAGTATTTTTTATCTCTGTTTTACTTTTTCCTGAGGTAATAAGTGTTTATGACTTGACAAAGTCAGTCAAAAACAACGAAATACTAGCAAATGGAAGATTTGACATGACTCTGGGATCTGTTTTCAAAACCTATGTGTTTTTTATTACATTAGAGTTGTATGTTTTCCAAATAATCAAATGTGTTGAGGTCAGATTTTGGTAAGGTTTATCTGCAATTGAAAATTCTGAAGACAAATTGCAAACTTCTCCTTCAACTGTAAAACTCATCTCACTAGACTCTTCTTTAGCCAAAGCAATTTGTCTTGTTCAGGGATTAGGGACTTTTCTTAAACATGTCTTTCAGGTTGAACTTGAAAAGCAAAGTTTCAAGATGTGAAGTCTAACCACTTCTTGGCAGCTAAAATATTACATGGGTAGTTTTTTCATCTCTTTCAAAGAGGAAGTGTTCTTTTCAGTGAAAGCTGAGCTAGAAGATTTTGAGAAACTTTAAGTTGTATATCAGATATAAACAAAATGCTTTCTGTAACCCAAATGATCATAACCAAGATTTTCATTCTGGAAATATTTCCTGTCAGCACAAGCAATTTTTTCAAAGCATATTTTTGGTTGTTGTAACAGCAACTTGTAAAATATTCTTGATGCATCTATATAAAATGGTACATAAAACTTTCACCCTACAAACAGTTGATTGTGG
The DNA here is from genome assembly GCF_003255815.1 of Theropithecus gelada. Classification (NCBI taxonomy): domain Eukaryota; kingdom Metazoa; phylum Chordata; class Mammalia; order Primates; family Cercopithecidae; genus Theropithecus; species Theropithecus gelada. The sequence continues at coordinate 61,654 of NW_020257665.1, forward strand.
AAGGAAAGGTAACTTCATGCCACTATAAACCGACATGATAAAAATGATCTTGTCCTCTATTTTACCGCCACTTCACCTCCACTACCCAGACCTAGACTACTCATGCAAAATCAAATAAAACATCCAAATGGGGCAGACATTGGTTCAACAGGGTTTCTGCATTGTGGTGATAAAACAACTGAGTCATTGAAATTCAGGGCTGTACTTCTTGAGGGGTCACAGCCAAAGAATACTCATGTGCACATTTCATCGAGTATTTATTGGACACTCATTATGTGCAAAACTTTACACCAGGGGTCAGCAAACTTTTTCTGTAAAATGCCAGAGATTAGTTTGGATTGCAAAGCCATGTGATCTCTTTCACAGCTAGTCATCGGATTCTGTTGTAGCACAAAGGCTGCCATAAACAATAGATAATGCTTGGAATAACTGAGTCACAATGCAACTTTCCTTACACACATAGGAGCCAAATTTTGGCAGCAAGCTATAGTTTTGCTCACCTCTGCCATATACCTCTGAAGCACAGGAAGATTAATGAGTAACAAAAGCATAATCAATGACACAGTTCAGAGGGAGTGTTATTATTATAATACACTTGACCTAGGAGAAACATGAAATGATATAATAAAATAATAACAAATGCTAACAGAAGATAATAGCAACCGTGCTGTTTCTTGAAGGATGATTAGGATTTTACCAATGGAGGTTTGAGGTAGAAGGGAATTCTACATAATAATGCTATCATCAGTAAAGGGACCGAAGAGGTAAAGTGGAGATACAGTCTGGAGAGAGCAAGAAGTCAAGTGTAACTAGAGCAACAGGACCTTAGGGACTCTGTTAAGAGAGATTAGAAAGGGCAGTGCAGGGCGTGTGGTCAGCCATTAAATAATATGTTGAAGGCCTTAGACTTGATGCTTTAGTTGCTGGAGCATTCTACATTCAGAAAGAATATATACCAAACTGCTGACAGCTAGCTCACCCCACATCTAAGGAGTGAAGTTATGGGGGAGGATGTGGGGTACAGATTTTTACGTTTTATTTTTTTCACTTCCATGTACTTGTTTTAATTAATTATTTTATCTTAGGTTAAGGGGTACGTGAGAAGGTTTGTTAGATAGGTAAAATCATGTCATGGGGGTTTGTTGTACAGATTATTTCATCACCCGGGAATTAAGCCCAGTACCCAGTAGTTATCTTTTCTGCTCCTCTCCCTCCTCCCACCCTCCACCTCAAGTAGATCCCAATGTCTATTGTTTCCTTCTTTGTGTTCATAAGTTCTCATCATTTAGCTCCAGCTTTTAAGTGAGAACATGTGGTATTTGATTTTCTGTTCCTGTGTTAGTTTGCTAAGTGTAATAGCCTCCAGCTCCATCTAGGTTCCTGCAAAAGACATTATCTCATTCATTTTTATGGCTGCATAGTATTCTGTGGTGTATATGTACCACATTTTCTTTATCCAATCTGTCATTGATGGGCATTTAGGTTGATTCCATGTCTTTGCTATTCTGAATGGTGCTGCAATGAACATTCACGTGCATGTGTCTTTATGGTAGAATAATTTATATTTCTCTGGGTATATACCCAGTAATAGGATTGCTGGGTCAAATGGTAGTTCTGCTTTTAGCTTTTTGAGGCATCACCACACTGCTTTCCACAATGGTTGAACCAATTTACACTCCCACCAACAGTATATGTGTTCCCTTTTCTCCACAACCTCACCAGCATCTGTTATGTTTTGACTTTTTAATAACACTTTTATATATTTTTAATCTGTCACAATACACATGCATTAGTTTTGAAACAAGGCAGAAAGTAATTTATCATTTTTTACCTCCATATCTCATATTTTTAAAAATTGTACTTGAAAATACACAAATTAGTTCCTTCATACACAGAATGTTGGTTTATTATTTGTATGTTGCACGATTTCTGCTGTTACCAAACACACAGGAATATGAGACATTTTGTACAAGTGGTGTTATTATTGGTAAGGAGGTAAAATGATAGTGCACATGACCCATGTGGCACTTACCCCACCAGACTATACCTTTCATGAGATCAGGGTTGTGTCCGTAACGTGCCAGGTGCTTTGTTGGATGAATAGTTATGAGGTTTTTCCTCTAAGTATATTCAATATCCTTGCTGCAATCAAAGAGAGAGGCCACTAATATTTTCTAAGTAGCCCTGAAGTGGGTATCTGTTATTTTTGACAGTCAGCACCCATTCATCCCACAGGTAGAGAAGTTCCCCAGATTTTCTTTGAGCCGTCAGCTTTCTCCACGTCTGCAGTTGGTTGAGGCTGACGCCCTCTCAGCTCTAGAGTGGAACAGTTATTAGTCAGGAATGAAATGTGACCCAATCAGAGATAAAGGTTACTCAGAGTTTTTTAAACAAAATTGTGGTTAGAAATGACCACCAATAATTTTGAACCTGAAAGCATACGGGCTAGGGATGCTACCTCCATCCTGTCACCACTTATAACGTACCATGACATTAAGACATATGAGAACCTTGGGGACAAAGAAGCCAGAAGCCATGTCTTAGTGACACCCAGGACACCCCCATTCAAGCTACTTCAGGAAGTGTCCTTACTCCTAAATTCATTTAGTTATTATATGAGACCACCAATTACTGCATGATAGTGATCATTTATTATTAATTTGCTAGTAAATATTTTCTTTTCAGCAACCAACTCCAGTTGGTTTTATTAGATTTATAGTTTCCCCTTTGGTTCTTTATAGACTGTACTTTGTGAAAAAACTTTGGCCCACTTTAGTTGCACATTTTGCCCCCAAGTCAGTAACATTTTATGTCTTAGACTCTGAAATCATGATATAACTGTTAGTTTCCTGTTTATCAAGCTCCAATTTACATCCTAAGACTCAGTTCAGCTCAAGCAGCATTCAGTGTTGTATTTATTTCAAAAAACTGTAAAAAAAATAAATAAAAATTATAATACCTTTTCTATTTATTTGCCTAATTTGTTCTTCTGTTTAATAGTAGAAAAATTGAGCTAATCATAATCCTATTAAAAATGAAGCAAAATAAACAAACAAGTATTTATGTGCACTTTTCTTTGCACTTGACAATTAGTACATCATCATAGCTTCAGACAGGAGAAGTAGAAAATGGTATCTTGACTAAAATAACTTTTTTTTTTCATTACAAAAGACCCGAGGGATTTTCATGTCTTTTCCTCCCACAATTGTATATTTTCTTCTGATCTATTCTTTCCTGTGGCTTTTCTAAGTCAATCCCTGCCATTTCAAACATACCACTCATTCCCACTTAAAATTGCTCATATTTTCAGGTGGTTAAAGATAGGTCAATGATGGTATTACCATCATTGCACTGACTTGAAAAATCATTCGATCTGAGGTATGGTGAGACCACATAATTTCTGTGAACACCCCATGAAAAATAAAATATTTTTTTAGCCAACTACTATTTCTTCCAGAAACTTGAAATTATATGTGTGTTGGTAGGAGCTAGACATTTATGTAACATGACTGAGTTTCCTCTTCTTCAGTTATTCCCATACCTCACTGAATATTTCTAGCATTTCTTACATAGGAATAAAAAGAAATAACAAAACCCTTGTAGGACTTCTGCGGCTTGCATATTGGAAGCACACAGTAAATATTACTTCCCTTCTTCTTTAAACACATATATTCAAGAATTGAAATAAGTTAATGATAATGTGGTGGCTATTTATGTTTCTTAAGTATTTGGGGAATATAGGAAACTAAATATATGCTTAGGATATCTGCATGTGAAAAATGATCATTGAGCAAGAATTAGAGATCCCTTTGACCAAAAATATTCTATAACGTGGCCTAGTCAAGTATATGCCATAATCTTTCTCAGTTATTCTTCTCGACAAAGGAAAATTTGATATAGGTAAATTTTCTTTAGTTGAAGAAACAAAGATTTCTTCAAAATCATAAATATAAGATAATCCATAGCATAATGAGATTAGTCAATTTTATAATCAATATTATATATTTTGAATGTCTACAAAATTAGTTTTATAATATTAAGAAGAGGATAGGTTGGGCACGGAGCCTTACATCTGTAATCCCAGCATTTTGGGCGGCCGAGGCGGGTGGATCACGAGGTCAGGAGATCGACACCATCCTGGCTAACACGGTAAAACCCCGTCTCTACTAAAAATACAAAAAATTAGCCAGGCGTGGTAGCGGACGCCTGTAATCCCAGCTACTTGGGAAGCTGAGGCAGGAGACTGGCGTGAACCCGGGAGGTGGAGCTTGCAGTGAGCCGTGAGCCGAGATTGCGCCACTGCACTCCAGCCTGGGCGACACAGCGAGACTCTGTCTAAAAAAAAAAAAAAAAAAGAAGAAGAAGAGGGTAATAGAATTTCATAGGCATGAACTTCTTTTCTCTGTCGCCTACAATATTGAATTTATTCCAAGACTGACTCTCTGAGACTCTGTAACAAAGCATGAAGACGTAACCGTGCCTCCTTATAATGCTTAAATGCTTGGAAATACACTGAAACATTTTTAAGGGTTTTTTTAAATGTCAAATTTTATTGGGGCAAAAAGCAAAGCACTTATTTTCAGACGATCATTAGTTGCCTAAATGAAAATGTAAAACTACATCTTCCCAAAATAGTCTGTGTTGAAGGGACAGTTTTTTCCCAGTGCAACTTTGTAGCCTGGCACTAAATTTTGTGCACAGTGAGCATGGCTTCTGTGCAATTTGTGGCATGTGCATTACAGCAGATCTCAAATAAATTATGAACTGTATGTGTTACTGAGGCACTGTCAAACTATGATTGATTTGGACAGTTTGTAGTTAATTAAGTTCATTTCCAATTCTGTCTTTTCATCCAATTTCAAAGCATTCTATATTGAAAGCCTATTTTCAATTAGTAAGAAGGATGAAACAAAAAAATTAATTAGAAAAGTGACGATCTCCATTTAAGTCTTCATCGTGAGCAATTATGTATCTTAAAAGTTAAGAAATTGAAGAGTTGTACTTGTCTAATATATTATGTCTTTGATATGTATCTTATGTATATTAAAACTTGAGGTAGGCATTACAGTGACAAAAAAGTAATGATTGAAGTTATCTGTAGTTACTGTAAGTTTAAAAAGGCCATTTCACTTAGTATTTAATTATTGAGGATTAGACTTGATAATATTTTCTGAAGGATATAAGTATAGCACATATATTAGAAAATCTTGTGATAAGACACATTTATTTAGTGAATCTCACAGGTTTGAGGCACACAGATAATTTTTAAAGCCCACTAGGTGATTCTGATATAATAAACCACCACTCTCCAACTAATCCCATCCCATCTTTATCCAAGGTCCTATGAGCCTGCCTACCACAACTAATATAAGGCAAATTTGCATAGCAAATACATATTGCAGAGGTATATAGATGTACCATAAATAAGCTTTGCCACTTATTAGGTAAGGTTTTTTGCAGGGGTTTTTTAACCTCTCTCTTCCTCAGTTAAGCTGTTTCTAAAATGAGGATAATACTACAAAATCTACAGGGAGGAGTCAAGGATTAAGGAGAGACTGCTGAATATGTAGCTCAGAACTTGGCACAGAGATTGGTTATCATCCTCATCGTAATGGTGATGATACTGAGAGATACAAATCAGTAACCCAGGTTCTAAAACACTTACACCTATATTGTTATAACAGGATATTATTGTGATGGGCTCCGGGAAGTGAAAAGGAGATTTGAGATTGTTGGGTTTAGCTTTAAACACATTGAGTTTGACATGCCAGTGGAGTTTCAAGTTGGACATATCAAGAAGTCGGATAAGATGAGACAGGGTTATGTGAAAATATTTGAAGTTTATCAATGTTAATGGGAGATTTGCAGTTTTAGACGCTTCTTGGTGGATTCTTCTTCTTAAGTTAGAAGATGAAATTCCATATAGTCCGAGTAGAGGCAGAGAAGGAAGCTCAGGACAAGACCTGAGGAATGGACTTGCAAGTGAAAGAAAGTGAAAGAGAATGCAAAACCAGCTGTAAAGCACAGGAAGTGGTAAGGCAGCAGAAAACTAAGAAGAGGGAAGAACTCAAGATACTAAAATATTATAAAAAGGCTAATATAATTAAAACAGTGTGCTGATGGCATAGAGATAGTGAAATAAAGGTCAGAGAGAACAAGAGTTACATACATTAAGTATATAATGTAGATGGCATCTCAAACCACTGGGATAATATGATTTAGTAAATAAATAGTAAGCGAATGCTTGAGTGATCTTTAAAGGAAAAGAGACTTTTTTTTATTATATACTATACACATCTACTCTTAGGGCAGATAGTGTATCCTCACCAAGAAGAATAAAGACCCATTTATAAAAAATGTACTAGCTGAATATTGGGGGGAATGATGAAAACTTCGCAATCCACAAAAGAAAAAAAATGGCAGATTTGAATAACAATGTACTAATTCTCTATTATGAAATTACACTAAACAAAGTTAACACATAAATAATTTAAAAAGGAAGAAGGGTTTTGACATATGAAAGCCAAATATTAATACTTAAAAAATACAAAGAGCTTCTACACATCAACTTCTTAAAAGTTCATTTATCCCAAGAGAAAAAAGGACAAAGTATGTAAACAATAAATTTCCAGATAAAAACTACAAATAAAGAGCAGACACATGAAAATATAATATTAATCTTTAAAAACATAATATAGCTTTTGATGCCTATTACACAGGTTCAAAAAATAAAATATATTGAAATATTCAGTGTGTGTGTTATATGAAAAATACATATTCTCATATTTAGTTGGTGGGTGATAAACTGGTACAGCAGTTCTGAAAGTCTAATATACCATTTATCTATATTATAAATGCATGTAGTCTAGAGCCCAGAAAATCCAGCAACACTAAAACCATTAATCCTATCTCTCATGTAGAATTATAAATATAAAAAATTGAATATAAACAATTTAGATATGTTCACAGGAAAGCTTATTATCACAATAACAATAATAAAAAGACAAAATGAAATTTAAAAATTCTAAATATTCATTGATAGGGTAATTAGAGATCCAAAAATAAAGTATTTCAGAAATTTTAAAAAAGCAAAGTAAATCTACTGACTTGAAAATACATCAATAGCAGTATTGGTCAATAAAATAACTTGGGTATATTTATGTATGTAAATATATGCTGAAGCAAAATATTGCTTACAAATGATATTTATAATTGTTAGCCATGAAAAGTTGATTAGAGGAAAGAAGGAAAATTTTTACCTTAAGGCTTCAAAAAATTAGTTGGGCAATCGTTTTGCTGGTATGTGTATGCTCTTCAGTTTTCCTAAATTTTCTCAAAGGAGTATCAGTTACATTTACAATATTTTAGAACAGAAGTTGCCTTGCATCTTGATAGAGTTAAAATTATGTAGTCAGTAAAAACATATTACTTAAAGACAGACTCCCAGAAGCATATCACAGCTAACCTACTTACTTCTCTTGCAGCTTCATTAAGTTCTTTCACCTTTTTGTGACTCAATTTCCTCAAATGCAAAATGAGCCTAAAAATACCTCCTGTGCAGCACTGTTTTTATGCAACATCAAATGAGGCATCAATCTGATATTGAAGGTAAAATATATGTTTTGTGACTGGCATATAAAGAGACTTCAATAAATATGCTAGTATGATTTTTATTGTTTTTCTTGGTGATAGTAACAGTGGAGAAGAAAATAGCTAGCTTTGATATTTCAGGAGAGATTAGTTGAAATGTGGGAACAGATAGAATGTGAAATTTATGTCCTTTGAACTACCACCCAGTTTTTTGAAGAAGGAAGCTATATCAAGGTGATTTTTGTCCAGCCTGGGTGACAGAGAGAGAGAGAACCTGTCTCAAAAAAAGATTATTTTTCTTTACTACCACTTAAATCACCACACCAGCCTCATCTTCCCCTTCCTTGTGGTTGCTCTGGGTGACCATTCAGTCTACAGATGTATTCTTCTGTGCCCCATCTTTGAGCCTCTATGCCAGCTCTTTCCTTCAATGAGAATGTCCGTACACCTGTTGACAGCCAACCCATCTTGTAAAGAAAAGCTCATTCTCGCACTACTGCTTCCATTCTTCATTTCCCATGCTTTATGGACATTGCTAGCACATCCACTTGGTCACCTTGTATCATCATTTTGCCAGTGTAGATCACCTACAAGATAACTTCTTGATGAGTGTGGGAGACTTGAGAGGCGAGAGATGGTGAGATGTATTAAAGTTGATGCCCAGATAGAATTTAATAAAACACAACTTAGATAACTTTCAGTGACTATTAAGTGAATTTAATATAATATGAAGATGGAGGAGCTAAGGAAATGGCAAATATTGAACTTAATTTTTTGCGTAGGTAATTATGATGCTGTAAAAAAAAAATAGGATCGTGGGGATTTTCTTAAAAATTAATAGAGAGAGAGATTTCTATTTCAATTCCTACTCCCAAATTAAAATAAAAATGACAGCAACAAAAGTAGTGAAGGAAACCCCATTTTCAGTGGAACTAAGGAAGAATCATAACCCTAAACCACAACCACAAAATATGAAGATTAGAGTAAAATTTGAACTAAATCAAGGGAGACTGTGGTAAAAGAAATAAAAACTTTTTTTTTCACAGTAGAGGATGCCATTTTAGGTGACACAGCCTTAAAGGACCAAATAATCTTTCTTGAAAAGGAGATTTCTGAGTGACTAGATAAGCCAGAGGCATATGCCTGAATTTTATTCCCCATACCATTGTTTGCATGTAAGTTTGATGGGAGCTCCACACAGATCTGTCTGTATAGGTGTATAGGAAATGGTTCAGTGAAATGGAAAGATAAAGGAAAGAAGTAAATGTTTTACGTACTGATTACAGCAAGCTGCCTAAAAATAAATAAACGGTAAATTGCAATACATGGAGTCTACATATAATTGATTGTTTTAAAGAGAAATGTAGATTCCTGGATTTATCTCAGAAAATATTAAGAAAAGAATTGAAAATGCAGTCAAAAAGCTGCCTTTCAAACCATTACAAGGCAGTGACTATTTACAGGGGAAATGTAATAAACCTTTAAGAACCGGATAATTTCTATTGCTATGTTATTTAAGCTGCTCCACACCATTAATTTTTAAAATACTAGTTTAAAAGAAAGGCTTTTCCAGATCTTTTTACAAAGCACGGACAACTGTGATTCTGAACTGCAATAAAGATAACTCCCTCAAAAAATATGTAAAAGAAAATACGAAGCTCACTTTTTTATTTATTATGTAATTTTAAATGACACATAATAACCGTACATATTTATAGGATGCAGAGCATATTTTGATACACATATACAATGTGTAATGATCAAATCCATGTAATTTGTATATCTGTACATCAAATATTTTCATTGTGTTGGAAACATTCAAAATCCTCTCTTGAAGCTATCTGAAAATATATAATACATTTTTATTAACTACAATCACTTTACAGTGCTACAGAACATTAGAACTTATTCCATCTATCTAACTGTAACTTTGTACCCACTGACTGACCTCCCTCCCTATCCCCTGCCCATCCTTTCCAGCCTCTTGTAATCACTATCCTATCTACTTCTCTAAGATCAACTTTATTAGCTTCTACATAGGAGCAAATCTCACTTATTATCAAGACAAAAACTCTGAGTGAAATAATAGTCAAGTTAATCTAGAAGCTTTTGAAAATAATTATAAATAGGACTCAACTTTGAGCTGCTAAGATGGTTCAATATTGAAAAATGTTTATATTAAGAGTATGGGGTATATGCTTGTCTCTAGCAAAATTTAAAATAGTCTCATAAAATTTAACATTCATTCTAATAAAACTTACAGTAAAATGGGAATCAGTAAGATAAACACACAGTCACAAAACAGACAGACACTCATTTAGAAACATTCTCAGTAAAGACATTAACAAGCCAAGAATGCCCACATCAAAATAGATGATATTTTTAGGAATTGTTATGAATATTAATTGGCTAGATATAAAATGTCATAAAGGAAAATAAAAAAGAGTTATTCTTATCTTCACAAAATTCGATCATATTTCAAAAATCACAAAAGATTCAATGGCATATTATAATAAATGTAGCAATGTTTAATAAGAAATTCAGAGTGTTCTGTCTGTCTTTGCCCATGAACAGTATCATCTTACTTACTTTCTAGGAAAAAAGAAGACTTTACCAGCCCCTCATTAAAAGAGAGAAAGAGAAGGAGAGAAATATAGAATTATAACATGGCTAGAGAGAGGCAAATTGGAAAATCAAGATCAGCGATTTTGCAATAACTAAGATTCTAGATGTATTTGGAGACACAGAGTCAGAAAAACAATTACAGAAGAAAAGGGGCTTAGGGCAGAAATAGTTACATAGAAAGTAAAGAATTTTATAGTCTGAGTACTAGAGAGAGATTTTGAGTGAGTGCTCAGGAGACCTGCTCAGAGAAGCTTGCAGGTGTGACTCATTAGTAGAAGGCCCTATGGCTAGGGGTATGGGCAGGCCAACAGACTCAGAAAAACATGGGGACTAAATAATTTTGGAGAAACAAGAGGGTGAATATGACATCTTCTGGGTAAATAAAAGATCTACATGGAACATTCCTAAGAGATGGACAAAAATAATTTCTTTTGGACATGATAACAGATTACAAACCGTATCCAACCATCCTTTTTATTTCCCCATTGGTGAAAAATGAGAAGCAGAGTGTCTGCCATCCAACTTGCTGGAAAACATAAGTGGAGTTCCTTTCTTTGGAGGCATGAATTATGATTGTAAATAGTGTGGTGGTTAAAATTACCAGTTCTAGATTCTTTTCTTCATTACTTTTAATTAACAAATAACAATTGTATATAATTACAGCATACAACATGATGTCTTGAAATATATATATATATTTACATACATATATATGTACACATACACATCATGGAATGGCTAAATAGAGCTAATTAACATTTGTATCACCTCGCATACTGATTTGTGGCAAGAACACTTATAATCTACTCTCAGAAATCTCTAAGTGTAAAGTACATTGTCATGAACTCTAGTCACCATACTGTACAACTGATCTTTCTTTTTGTGTTTTGTTTTGGTTTTGAGGCAAGGTCTCATTCTTTCACCCAGGCTGGAGTGCAGTGGCACAATCTCGGCTCACTGCAACCTTCATCTCCTGGGCTCAAGCAATTCTCCCACCTCAGCCTCCTGAGTATCTGCAACTACAGGCACATGCCACCACGCCAGGCTAATTTTGCATTTTTTTTTTTTTTTTTTGTAGAGATTGGGTTTCCTCATATTGCCCAGGCTAGTCGCAAAATCCTGGGCTCAAGTGATCCACCTGCCTCAGCCTCCCAAAGTTCTGGGATTATAGGCATAAGCCACTGTGCTTGGCTACAATAGATCTCTTGACTTTATTTCTCCTAACTGAAATTTTGTATCATGTGACCAATATCGCCCCAATTCTTCCCACCAACACCTCTCCTAGCACCTGGCAACTGCCATTCTCCTCTCTCCTTCTATGTGATATACCCAGTTCTAGATTACAGGATTGAAATTCTAGGTTTGTTTCTGAATCTTCTGTGTATTGGTTTCTTGCCTATAAAATGTGAATAATAATAGCACCTCTTACCTAATTTTGTTGTAAGTATTGAATAATTAAAGAATATGTTTAATACAAAATTTGAATTTGTATGTATTCAATAAATACTCTTTTAATGAAATACACTATGTTAATTTTCTTGGGAAATATATATTGGTATGCCACTATAGAGTTAGTCATCTCCCAATATAATATCCTTTAGCTCCAGCTTACCTTATTAACATAACATAACAGGAAAGGGATTCTTTAATACTGAATATTGACTAAATAAAGCATTTTTTAATGTTGATTCTCATATTTAGTTTTTTTCCTTTTTTAAAATTATACTTTAAGTTCTAGGGTACCTGTGCAGAACATGCAGGTTTGTTACATATGTATATATGTGCCATATTGGTGTGCTGCACCCATTAACTCATCATTTACATTAGGTATATCTCCTAAAAAACTGGCAATTTGTTGTCACACGAAAACTTTTTTTGAATTATTACATAACATTTCACAGACAATAAAGGATAGATTGTGTTTAGTTTCATGGTGAGCAATTATCCAAAGAAAAGAAAGAAAACAGTTGTTTGACTTCAGAAGGAACTATGTTCACTACTTCACAAAACTGAGAAGATAATTTGGATGAGGAGATAGATTTCTCATTTAAAAAAAAAAATACCCAATTTCTTTTAGTTCCTGCTGTGTCTTCCTTCAAAAGGATGATCAGCTTTACACATTTCTAATTTTTCCTCCATTGAATGTACAGACATAACCTGAATACATCCTTACCATTTATTTTCAAAAGAGATATCATGACTCCCTGCCACATTGCTATTTATACTACCCACAAGACAGTCAACCTGAGGACACAGGATGAAAATGGATTCCAGCCCTACCCAAGAGTCTACTGCACTATAAAGCAACTTTGTTAACTTCACTTACTGAAGTTTAAATTGTCAGGTATTGGCAATTTGTCCCTGGCATTGACTTCCTGCCGTAGAGTGGAGATTGCTGCGTAACTACTGGTTCATTCTTCATCACCAGGCTCCTAGCTCTCTCTGGCCACTCTAAGGTAATATTTAAGTACTCTGCATCACAGTAGTACTTTAGCATGACTAACAATGATATATATATATGTTGAAAAATAAGCAAATTTTCACAAGAACTATGTGTACCAGGTATTACTAGTGGGAAATATGACTGGCTAGGTCTGGTGAAGGCAGATCTTGAAGAATTATTAAAACAGAGAAGCAAGTTAGTTCACTGTGGACTTATTTATATTTAGCCTACTCAGGGTTTACTGTGATTTTGAATCAGAGAATTCTTGATCTTGAACAAATCTGGAAAATTATCAGCTATTATCTCATTAAATTTTGCCCCTTTCTCCTTCACACTTCTTTTTGCATTCTCATTAACACCTTTTTTTGTTTTGTTTTGTTTTTGTTTTTGTTTTTGTTTTTGAGACAGGGTCTTGCTCGATTGCCCAGACTGGAGTGCAGTGGCATAATCCTCTCACTGCAGCCTCTGTGTCCCACGCTCAACTGATCCTCCCACCTCAACCCCTGAGGAGCTGGGGACTCTAGGTGCATGCCAAAGCCCAGCTAATTTTTGTATTGTTTTCTTTTGTTTGTTTGTTTTTGTAGATATGCGGTTTTACCATGTTGGCCAGGCTGATCTCAGACTCCTGAGCTCAAGCGATTCACCCACCTCAGCCTCCCAAAGTGCTGGGATTACAGGTATGAGCCACAACACCCAGCCATTAAATTCTCATTAAACACATGTTAGTACTTTTCATCCTTTACTTCTCACTGTGTTTTTTTAATGAGACAGAGTCTCGCTCTATTGCCCAGGCTGGAGTGCAGTGGCGAGATCTCAGCTCACAGCAAGCTCCGCCTCCCGGGTTCAGGCCATTCTCCTGCCTCAGCCTCCCGAGTAGCTGGGGCTGCAGACACCGCCACCATGCCCGATTATTTTTTTGTATTTTTAGTAGAGACCGGGTTTCACCGTGGTCTCGATCTCCTGACCTCGTGATCCACCCACCTTGGACTCCCAAAGTGCTGGGATTACAGGTGTGAGCCACTGTGCCTGACCTTGCTCCTCACTTTTGTAGTTTTCATTGCATTTTCTCTCTATGTTGGACAGGTAGTTATTATGTTTAGGTATTCTTTCAGTTTGCTAAACATGTCTTTAACTTTGTCCAATCTGCTATTACACCTATCCATCGCACTTATTTATGTATTTTTATCACATTTTTACAAGTCTTTTTCTTTTTTCTTAAATATGTCTGTTCTCGTTTTATAAACACAAGTAGTGTTCATTCGCATATTCTAAATTTTACCATGTTAAGATTATTTATTTTACAGCATTCTTGTATAATTCCACTATACAATATTACACATTATACAATGTACAATTATACAATGTATAATTCCATTATCTGAAGATCCTGGGGATTTGATACTATTGGTTTTATTTTTGGAGTTCCCAGGAGTAATCCATGGGGAGTCTGTGCAGTCTGGGTAGAGACAACATCCCTCCAAAGAGAATTTTTTTTTACTTCTGCCAATCACCCTTAACACTTTACCAACCCAAGTCTTCTTTATGGAAATTACTAAGTTAGAAGTTGTCAGGACAAAGGGAATAAATTTAAACCACACAGCTAGCCTGAAGCCATATTTGTATTTGCGAGTCTTTAGGAAATGCATTTTTCCATCCAGAGTTCAAGCCAAAGTAGCTAAATTATCTGATTTCATTTTGGAGTTTAGCGGATTTTTTTTTTCTTTTCCTTTCCATGTTTTCATTAGGTTATGCTATTTAAAGCTTCTAGAATTTTCAATTTTAGCTCCTATGTGGACTTCCCACCCCTCATTCACCTTTAACAATGTCCATTAAAAGAAAAGCCCTTTTGGTTTCTAAGATTGAAAAACACCTCCAGGTGAATCGTAACTTTAGTGCAGTTGACTACTCCAGTCAAAACTTTCTTGTTTTAGGTCACTGTGGAGTTTGCTTACTGTCTTAGTCCACTCACGCTCCTATAACAAAATACCACAAACTGGATGACTTATAAACAACAGAAATTTGTTTCTCACAGTTCTGGAGGCTGGGAAGTCCAAGATTAGGGTGCCAGCACAGTCAGGTTCCGGTGAGGGCCCTCTTCCAGCTTGTAGACTATTATCTTCTCCCTGTGTCTTCACATGGGGGAAAGGGGCAACACGGCTCTCTGAGCCCCCTTTTATAAGAGCACTAACCCCATTTATGAAGGTTGTGCTTTCATGACAAATTACTTCCCAAAACACATTACCTGTTAATACTATCACTTTAAGGGTTAAGATTTCAGCATATGAATTTAGGGGGACTCAAACATTCAGACCACAGCACGTATATTCTCACAAGCTCAGCATTTGAAAGAATGTTATGTTTTATCTAGGTATATTTTATCCACATATCTTACAGTGGGAGGGTTTTCTATTTACTCGATCATCCTGATAGAAATTCAAGTTGAGCGTAATCAGTAACTTGACTCAGGAAGTCATGATGTTCTTAAAATGTATCATCTGGATTGAGTCTAGTTCAAACTGATATGCTTAAGTCTCACATCTTTGTAACCTCTCAGCCCAAGACCCATATCCAGGATTAGCCACATCTGGTAGTCAGAGTTGTTGATGGCAAGTGATAGAAACTGACCAACTGTCTTAAACAACAATAAAAAGAAATAATAGGGATATCGGGGATTCCCAAAATCAGTCGCAGGCTGATAGACAGGCCTAAAGGATGAAAAAGAATAAAGAAAACTGTCATGTACATCTGGTTCAATATTCAAAAATTCCCTCCAGGAGCCATGATTCAAGCCTAAATCTTTTCTCCACTTCCCAGCTGAGTCCTAGAGATGAGCTTAACTCTCACTAAGATACAGAAGAGCTTCTCTAAAAGGGAGATGTGATACAGCAAAACAATACAAAATAAAAAGAAATCTTATTTCAGCAGATGTGACAAAACAGTTGAAAATATGTGACACTTATCATTGATAGAGATCGTTAGATGTCTTACGATTATATACCCTTCCCCAGCAGAATTACACATAAATCAGGTCACTTTCATCTTATATTTGCTGAGTTTTTGTTATGCTAAGTGCATATTTTGTATTCCTGTGACAAAATTTTCACTTATTTATCTTTATTGCATTTCTGTCACTTGCAAGAAACATTTGGAATTGCAGTGGAATCATCCTTAGCATTGTTCAATTCCACCCCCACCTTCATATATTTTATGTTCACTCGACCCTTATTGCTTACCATTCTTGAACAATTATATAATTTCCTACTGCTATATTTTGGCCATTATACCCATACTCATTATGTAGACTTTTATTGATATTTAACTATAAAACTTCTTTTTTATTAAACAAAAATTTCTCATGCAATCTGTAAACTAGAAAGTGTTGTGTTTGATGCAACGGCCCTGTTGGTAAGTATTATTATTCCTACTGTAAAGATGAGGAAACTATAGTTTAGAGAAATTAAACAAACAAAACATGCCCAACTCTTACAGAGCTAGGTAAGAGCAGAGACTCAAAACCTTTATTTGAGTATGAAGTTTTATTCTGAGCAATTAGGTCATTCTGGTGTAAAATTTCTAATAATTGTTTCCAAACTCTTTCCCACTATTAAGTAGATGACTGAATGCTTTCTTTATTATTTCCTAGATTATAACATCTGCTTATTCATCTTTCCAACAAATAGTAATTTTGTAACTTTGTACCAGGCACTTTTCTAAGTGTTTAGAATATATCAGTAAATTAAAGAAAGAAAAAAAAAAAAAAAAAAACTCTAGGCCCATGTATCTTTGTAGCAGAGGTGAGATCGACAGCAAATAATAAATACAATAAATTACAATTTTAGGTATTTCAGATGGGGTTAAATACGGTTGGAAAAGAATTTAAAATCCTTTAGGCTGAGTGGAAAATAAGAATACTGGGAAACAAAGGTTGGAAAGAATTGTTGCACACTGCAGTCATGTGTTAGGTCGAACCATATGAAATTGTTTTTGACTTATGAAAATGGCAATTTCATAGCATTCAGCCCGTATAAGTGGTCAAGATAGACATCATTGAGAAGGTAAGCTTTGAGCAAACACTTGAATGGGATAAGGGCTAGCCAGACAGATATTTGATGGAAGAATGATTTAGGTTCCTTCTGTGCACGACATATTCACCGTTTCTCACTTTAGTTTAAAGTTCTTTTGATCTGACCATTGGATGAATATCATAAATGGAGATGAATATCGTAAATATTCTCTGTTACATGTCAGAATTCATCATTGTGGAAGTGTAAGGTATCCAGAAAGCCAAATATTTTTCATAATGTTGTTAGTGTCATAAGCTTTGTACATATTTCCCCTTTTTCCAAAAATAAATGACCATAAAAAGACCTTTAGGAAACTTCAATTTTCAAGTATCTCTTCCCAGTGATTCAGAAGCAACAGATATATTTGCTTGTTCTCTTTTGGCCTATCTGTCACTGCCACATGAAAAATAGTTGTAGGATGTTCCTTATGTTTGGTAAACCCTGGAAGGCTCAATTATGATATGATCATCTCTTTGGGACATCACCATGTGTGCTGTAAGGTATTAACTCAACAGGCCTTAGTTACTCAAATCCTGGATCTTCCAAAGAAAGGACTGATTCTTGACCAGCTACTGGGGATAATCTCTGAGCCCTCGGAATCTACTGCCTTACAAGAGTATTTTAATATATAGCAGGCTTTGTATCATATCGGTTTGACCTCTAGGGGCTGGAATCTGAGTAGCCACAGTCAGTCAAGTAGGAGCTGCATGCCTACATGACTGACCCCATTAAAAACCCCAGTTCTGGCCAGGTGCGGTGGCTCACACCTGTAATCCCAGCACTTTGGGAGGCTGAGGTGGGCGGATCACTTGAAGTCAGGAGTTCGAGAGCATCCTGGCCAACAAGGTGAAACCTTGTCTCTACTAAAAGCACAAAAATTAGCCGGGCATGGTGGTGGGTGCCTGTAGTCCCAGCTACTCAGGAGGCTGAGTCAGGAGAATTGCTCGAACCTGGGAGGTGGAGGTTGCAGTGAGCCAAGATCATGCCATTGCACTGCAGCCTGTGCAGCAGACTGAGCCTCAATCTCAAACAAATAAACAAACACAGCACCACCACCTGCCCTTCACCTCAGGTCCCAAGGTAGAGGTGAGCTTCCCTAGTTAGCAGCACTTTGTACATATTATCTCAAATTGTTACTGGGAGAATTTAGTACTGTCTGTGCCACTCTTTGGGAGAAGACAACAGGAAGCTTGTGAGCTTGTGAGCTTCAGCTTGTGCTTGGTTTCTTCTGGACTTCGCTCTACGCATCTTTTTTCTTTTCCAGGTTTTAATCTGTATGCTTTTTACTACAATAAACGGTAACCGTGAGTATAACAGCTTTTCTGAATCCTCCTTTTAATGAATCATTGAGCCTGAGTGGTCTAAGGGATCTCCAACACACCAACCACCACACCTTATCCCTTTTTCCTGGGACATAGTAATAGTATGCATTATATTTCCAGGATCTGATCACCCTTTACCTTTGAATTGAGTCCAGGAGAAGAAGTAGGCTATCTAGCATTGTGTTCCAGAGCCCCACCCCATCCCAATTTAATATCCTTCACTTCTTCATGTCGACACACAAATTTTGATTCTTCGCCTTTTCACAATCTCTCCACCCCATCCCTGGCTTTAATCATGGATTGTTCCTCCTACTTTGATAAGGAAATTTTCATTTTGGAAAATAAGCTTAGATGCACAGATTTCCATATTTGTAGCAGGCACCTAGGGTGCCTATTATACCTCCTAAAAGTTGAAAAGACAAAGTTCTCAATTACAGTCAGTTTCTTTTTGTTCTTTATTTTGTAGAGACAGAGTTTCACTATGTTGCCCAGGCTGGTTTCAAATTCCTGGACTTAAGCAATCCTCCACCTTGGCCTCCCAAAGTGTTAAGATTTCAGGCATGAGCCACTATGCCTGGCCCTAGTCAGTTTCTTGAATCAGTTATCAATCTCTTAATGACCATTGACCAAACTATTTATAAATCTCCCATCTCTTTATGCCTTTTTATTGTAAAAATTAACATTAAACATTCTTCTTTTCATAATCAAATATAGATATTATGTATATGTAACCTATATGTGAACTGCAGTAATGTGGAAAACATGTTCATGGCTCGGAAGGTTGGATGATTCATCTAATATTATTCCTAGCTTAAAGATTAAATAACTATAATAGAGATCATGCATTTTTATACAAATTAATAAAAATATTTTATTTGAGTAAAAAGGCAGAGTTTTTTGAATTTTAAAAACTGGTATCAATAATCTAATGTGACAAAACTATTTTCTACAACAGTGTTGCTTTTTTGGAAAAAAGACATTGGATTGGAAAATGTATAAGAATCCTACTTTATAAACAATTTTTACTTTATATCTTAATTTTTTATGTTTCATTTCACTTACACATCACCCCTACAGTTGACCTAATATTTTTAAATGTGTAAAAAGATTAAAAAATTAGTTAATAAAATAAATATATTATTATCAAACGTTTTAAAATTTCTTCAGTATGTCCAATTTCAAAAGTTGTGCTCATCTTTAGAAGGACATAGGAATCAGTGTTCAAAATAAGCAGTGCTATTCCAATAAAAGCATCAGGCAAATTACTAGTTATAACATAATGCTTAATAGTATCTCAAACTTACAAAATAAAAGAATTCTGTTAGTAGTAATCATTTTCCCATCTCTGTGAATTCTGTTTCTATAAGTAATGAACCAATCCTTAATGCTTCTGTGGAGTAACCTCTATTCACATTATTATTTGCCTGATCATCCTTTTGGGGAATATTAGATTAAGTAGAACCATTACTGTAAATTATTTTGCTTAAATATATGGTTCTAAATTAGTGAACATAAATTACAGCTTCATGATTTGTCATCATTTTGGTTGACATAGGATTGCATTTAAATATAATTGAGAAATGATTTGAATACTATATATGTATATGTACTATATATGCATATGAATACTATATATGTATTTATAGTACTATATGAATACTACATATGTATATGTACATGTACTATGTATGTATATATATGTTCAGCCATTCTGATAAGTTATCATCCATGCTGCTATATTTAGCTTATTTCTGGGAATATAGCTTTGGCAATTTAGAAATGAACTGCAAACCTCTGACTTCCAGATAGGTCACTGTCAGTTAAAAAGTGCATAGTATAAATAACACCTCAGTGTATGAAAAGATATACCTTTAACTTACAGATCTCACTAACAGTAGATATTTATAGAAAAAAGGCAGGAGACCCTGCCATGACTAGATGCAAATATTCCAGTTTACAGTTTCTGGTATAATCTCTATTAACATCTTCCACAATGAGATCAATTTTAAGAGCATCTAACAAGAATTTACCATTCAACCTCACATGCCTTGATATTTGGCTAGTCACACAATTGTTTGTCATTCAAGGAAACTCACTTTTCTTAGGAAGTGTGGTGCTTTCCTGAGGAGAGAAGTTTTAGATTTGAAGATGCTATTTATGTCATAAATGTACAAGCAAGCACAGAAACAAGCAAGAAATGACTGCTTTTATGTTGATTTAATAGAGAATATGAATATTTGAATGGTATATGCAAGTAGGAGTTACATGACAAGGAGAAATCTTCTATTTCATTTATCTCTGGCAGAGGGAAACACTTTCAGACAAGTTACCTGAAAAGGTTTGCCTAAAGTACACACGAAAGAATGCAAGACTTTTAAAATAAAAATTTAGTCTGGGTAAAAGCAGGCAGATAGAGAAAAGAGGAGAGAGTGTATAAACTTAACTTCATTAACTTTCTTAAGAGAGGGCTGTAATCTATACCTGTTTAATCTACTCTTATCCTTCAAACATCAGAATTAATACTTTTTTATTTATAAATGAAATGTATACTCAATTTACTGAGCATCAATTTACTTTGCACAAGACTGTGCTAAGTTCTCTTATTTTCTGCATTTGCTTCATGTTTAGAATCGAAACCATTCCTGATTGTCTTACCAGATCTATAATATGATTGTTACATCTTATGCAGCACTCATATATGTTCGTCTGGGTATCAAAGCCATCTTTATTTGAAATGGAAGTCATAATATATTTGGCTTCCAACAATGTACATCTATTCAATTTAATGAAAATATCCATAATCAAAAGTAAAATAATTTATATAAATTAAATTTCTTAAAAAGTCCCAAAGGAAGCAGTGTTGCATGAAACATGTAAATAAAGCAAAATCCTTATCTACCACTAATACGTCTTTCCCTCCAGCCTTAGGTCAGGCAGAAGCTGTACACTATCAAGTAAGCAAAGGATCATCATTGTGCTGGTAAGAGTCATTCCTAAAGTTGTAGGATGTCTTCTCTACAAAAGATAATTTTAACAACCATTTTTCTCTAAATATCTGATTTCCCTTTTACAACTAAGCAGGTCATTTCCCACACCTGCTTTATAAGGGTAAAAAGAAAATTTATACAAAGATTCTAAGTGTCATTATTTGTACTAGTCCATTTCCCCCTGCTATAAAGAAATACCTGAGACTGGGTAATTTATAAAGGAAAGAGGTTTAACTGGCTAATCCTTCTGCAGGCTTGTGCAGGAAGCATGATGCTGACATCTGCTCAGCTTCTTGGGATGTCTCTGGAAAACTTGCAATCATGGCAAAAGGCAAGATGGGGAGCAGCATTTCACATGGCCAGAGAAGGAGCAAGGTTGTGGGGGGTGCACACTTTTAAACAACCAGATCTCACTATCATAAGAATAACACCAAAGGGATGGTGCTAAACCATTCATCAGAACTCTGCCTTCATGATTCAATCATCTCCCGTCATGCCTCACCTTCAACACTGGGGATTACAATTTGAGATGAAATTTTGGGAGGGAAACATAAAAACTGTATTATTCTTCCCCTAGCCCCTTCTGAATCTCATGTCCTTCTCACTTTGCAAAATACAATTATGCCTCCCCAACAGCCCCCAAAAGTCTTAACTTATTCCAGTATTAACTCAAAAGTCCAAAGTCTCATCTGAGACAAGGCTAGTCCCTTCTGCTTATGAACCTGTAAAATAAAAAACAAGTTAATTGTTTCTAAGATACAGTGGGGGTACAGGCATTAGGTAAGTACTCCCTTTCCAAAAGAAATATATTGGTCAAAAGAAAGAGTCAGCAGGCCCTATGCAAGTGTAAAACCCAGCAGGGTTGTCACTGAATCTTAAAGCTCCAAAGAATCTTCTATGACTCCACGTCTCACTCACATGCAGAGCACACAGTGGGCTCCCAAAGCCTTGGGTATTTCCACCCTGTAGCTTTCCAAGGCTCATCCCCCACACATTGAGTGCCTACAGCCTGGGGCTTTTCCAGGAATAAGATGCAAAATGTTGGTAGATCTACTATTCGAAGATCTGGAGGATAGTGGCCCTCTTCCCACAGCTCCACTGGGCAATGCCCAGTGGGGACCTGTGTGGGGACTCCAATACCACATTTCCTCTCTGTACTGCCCTAGCAGAGGTTCTCCATAAGGGCTCCACCCCTGTAGCAGGCTTCTGCCCAGACATCCAGGCTTTTCCATACATTCTCTAAAATCTAGGTGTAGACTCTCAAGCCTCAATTCTTACATTCTGTGAACCTGCAGGCTTAATACCATATGGAAGCTACCAAAGCTTATGGCTTGTACCCTCTGAAGTAGTGGCCCAAGCTATACCTAGGCTCCTTTGAGCCAAGGCTAGAGCTGGAGCAGCTGGGATCCAGTGAGCAGTGTCCTGGAGCTGTGCATAGCAGTGCGGTGCTGGACTCGGCCCATGAAACCATTTTTCCCTCCTAAGCTTCTGGGCCTGTGATAGGAGGGCCTGCACAAAGGTATCTGAATGCCTTTGAGGCCTTTTCACCGTTGTCTTGGATAGTAGCACTTGGATCCTTTTTTCTTATGCAAATTTCTGCAGCCTACTTGAATTTCTACCCTGAAAATGAGCTTTCGTTTTCTACCACATGGCCAGGCTGCAAATTTTTCAAACTCTTACACTCTGATTACTTTTTAAATATAAGTTTGAGTTTTATGTCATTTCTTTGCTCAGTCATATGAACTTATGCAGTTAGAAGCAGCTGGGCATCCCTTGAATGCTTTCATGCTTAGAAATTTCTTTTGCCAGATACCCTAAATCTCCACTCTGAAGGTCAAAGCTCCAGAGATCCCTAGAACACGGGCAAAATGCAGCCAGACTTTTTACCAAAGCAGAGTAAAAGTGACCTTTACTTCAGTTCCCAATAAGTTCTTTATTTCCATCTGAGACCTCCTCAGCCTGGACTTCATTGACCATATTACCATAAGCATTTTGGTCATACCAATTCAATAAGTCTCTAGGAAGTTCCAAATTTCCCTTCATCTTCTTGTCTTTTTCTAAGCCCTCCAAACTACTTCAACCTCTGCCCGTTACCCAGTTCCAAAGTTGCTTCCACATTTTCAGATATCTTTACAGCAATGCCGTATTCCTCAGTACCAATTTTCTGTATTTGTTCTTACACTGCTATAAAGAAATACCTGAGACTGAGTAATTCATACATTAAAAAAGGTTTAATTGACTTACGGTTTTGCAGACTGTACAAAAATCATGATGCTAGCATCTGCTCAGCTTCTGGGGATGCCTCAGGAAAACTTACAATCATGGTGAGGGCAAAAGAGGAAGAAGCACTTCAGACAGTTGGGGAAGGAGCAAGAGAGAGAGGGGCGAAGTGCTACACACTTTTAAACAAACATCTTGTGAGAACTCATTAACTACCGTGAGAACAGCACCAAAGGGATAGTGCTAAATCATTCACGAGAACTCCACACCCATGATCCAATTACCTCCCACCAGGCCACACTGCTAACACTGGGGATTACAATTCAATATGAGATTTGAGATTTGAGCAGGGACACATATTCAAACCATGTCATTACTCATCTCTGGTAAAACTGTATTTTGTAGATAAGTGAATCTATAATTTTTTTTTTACTATTTGATGGGGACCATAGGAGGAAGTCAAAGGCAGCAAAAAGACACTCTAAGAACATGCAGTTCCAAATAACATTAAAGACAGTAAGTTACAGGGAAGCAAAACATCTAGTAATAAATTGGCAGCACTTTTTCTCCTGAAGTCTATAAATCTATAAAGGCATGAAGCAGTAATTCTTGATAAGTTGATGCGCCCTTGAAAATAGTGGGATTTTGGCCAGACACAATGGCTCACGCCTGTAATCCCAACGCTTTGGGAGTCTGAGGTGGGCAGATCACTTGAGCTCAGCAGTTCAAGACCAGCCTAGGCAATGTAGTGAGACCTTGTCTCTACAAAAATATAAAAATTAGCAAGGCATGGTGATGCATGCCTGTAGACCCAGCTATTCAGGAAGCTGTGTTGGAAGGACTGCTTGAGCCTGGGAGGTCATGGCTGCAGTGAGCATTGTTCACACCACTGCACTCCAGCATGGGTGACAAAGTAAGACTGTCACAAAAAAAAAAAAAAGAAAAGAAAAAGAGACTACTGGGATTTTATTATCTACAAACATATATATATATACACATATATATGTATGGATATACACATATCTATATATGTGTATATGTATACATATATGTTTGTGTGTATATGTATACATATATACATGTATATGTATACATACATACATATATGTATACATACATATACACACACAAACATACATATGTTAGTTTCAAATTTGTAGATAATAAAATCCCACTATTCTCTTTTTCTTTTTTCTTTTTCTGAGACAGGGCCTATATATGTATTTGTATTGCCAGAAATGACAAGTTTTCTCATTCTAGGGTGTATAACATAGGAGAAAGTAATGAGGTAAGAGCAAATTGATGTATTTTATAGTTGAAAAATTAAAAGGGGGGATGAAGGAGGGAGGGAGGGAAGAAGGGAAGAAGAGAAGGAAGAAAATAAAAGAAGAGAAAACCCCTTCCTTAAATGGTGTGGGACCAGTAGAAAAGGCTAATTCAAGGATGAGCAAGAGGACAAGAGCCTAATGGGAAAGTCTGGTTTGTTACCAAGTCTACACCTAAGACCTGAGAAGGTCTGGTATTGGAAAACATACGTATTCCTTATATATAGCTAAGTCCAAGT
>NW_020257666.1:0-10571 GCF_003255815.1 Theropithecus gelada
GACTTCCTGGGCTCAAGCCATCCTCCCACCTCAGCCTCCCTAGTAGCTGGGACTACAGGCACTCACCACCACACCCGGCTAATTTTCTTTTTTTTCTTTTTTTCCTTTGAGACAGAGTTTCGCTCCTGTCGCCCAGGCTGGAGTGCAATGACACGATCTCAGCTCACTGCAACCTCCGCCTCCTGGGTTCAAGGGATTCTCCTGCCTCAGCCTCCCGAGTAACTGGGACTACAGGCAACTGCCACCATGCCCAGCTAATTTTTGTATTGTTAGTAGAGACAGGGTTTCACCATGTTGGTAGGCTGGTCTGAAACTCCTGACCTCAGGTGATCCATCCACCTCAGCCTCCCAAAGTGCTGGGATTGCAGGCGTGAGCCACCGTGTCCGGCCTATGCCTGGCTAATTTTCTGTTAAAATTTATTTTTTGTAGAGCCGGAGTCTCCCTATGTTGCCCAGGCTGGTCTTGAACTCCTGAGCTCAAGTGATCCTCCCACTTCTACCTTTCAAAATACTGGGATCATAAGCTTGAGCCCTGCACCCCACTAAGCCCAATTTCTGTTCAACATATGTCTCTTTGGGTGTAGTAAAACTCTTTAAATATGTTACTTAAAGAAATCTGACTGCTGCAATTTTTTTCTAGTGGGTTAGTGTTTAAGAATCATAGCCAAAAAGATTATTATCCTTAATGGTAGGACTTTGAAAACTATGGTCCCTGGACCAAATCCACCCCAAACCTGTATTCTTATGGACTGCGTGCTATGAATGGAGTTTACATTTTACATGTTGAAAGCAAATAAGAGAATTTTCTTGGCACATGAATAGTATATAAAATTTACATTCCAGTGTACATCCATTAAAACACAGTCATGCCCAAGCCTTCACATAGTATCTGTGACTGTTTTCATGCTACAGTGGCAGAATTGAGTAGTTGCAACAGAGATGGTTGTCTTTCCTGCAAAGTCTATTCTCTATCCAGGCCTTTATGGAAAATGTTGGCAAACTCTTGGTTGAGAGAAATGCCCCTGGAGTGTGAAGAGTGAAATCTTTGGGTCTGATCTGCAAAGAGAGAGCTCAGATAAAGCCTGTGCCCTCAGAAGAAAATCAAAGATTCTAAAGACTGGAACTTCTAATATTTAGTTTAAAGTCTCCATCACCCCTCCTCCATGGCCCATACCTTCCATGGTTTTGTCAGAGTGCCCCATAGGCGGTCTGAAGTCACTGGGGTAGGGTTTGCAGATGGAAACCTGACACGTTCTTGCTATTTGTAGTAGGATGGAGCCATGGGGGCAGGTTCATCCCTAACCCCAAATGAGGACTGGACAAAGGGTGGATGTCTCCTGGAGTTCCCTGGAGACCCCAGGGATAGTGATGAGAAACCAAAGCTGGACATGAGGTGGGCCCTTCCTCCTTCAACATGTGCCTATTAAAAGGAGACTTCAAACTACAACGGGATTTAGAAAAACATTGTGGCTGACACCTGGGCTACTTTCTGTAGTTAAGAGACAGAGTGCTTTAGGTACATGAATTACATGATTCCATTTATCACCCAGCAACCTTTCAATTATTAACTTTAATTTGACCTATTCTCTTTGCTACTAAATGTTCAGAACATCTTAGCCTAAATCACTATCTAAAGCTATGTTAGGATACAGGAGGGAGAGAGGAAAATAAAAACGTTGATGAAAAGTACCAAATGGATTGCGAAGATAATCTTATTTCACATAAAATAATTAAATGAATGTTGTTTTCTTTTTAATTGCTCCACACTTAAAACCAAACGTGCCGAGGTTAGTACTTTACAACATCTAATTGAATTTTCCTAGTTCCTTTTATTATGAGACTAGGTTCTATGTAAAGCTGTTGACTTCAATGCAATTATTACATTGTTAGACAAACTGATATAATTAATGAATTTCAGCAATAATGTTTATCTAGTCTACTTTTCTAGACTTTTTCCCCCTTATTGTTGAATGCCACCAGGTATAGCAATAACCTCAGTGTCAGTTGCTGTACTTACACAGGTCAGTAGTCAATTCGTCTTTTTAAATTGTAAACAACTATTTGAAAGCTATATTGTAGCTATAATTTTAAGAAAATAAAGTCTAAAATTAATTTTATTTTGCCTAATCATCAATTAAATCACTTGCGAAGTATTTTTAAAAGGACATTAACAATAGATTTATGCATAAGTCACATCTTTATATTGACTTTATCTACCATAGTTCTGCTAAAGCAAAGAAAAGCACTTTTCTTTCTAGAGATTTAATTAGATCTGTTGTTCTAGCAGAGGCATTCTAAAATCCATTTTCAACCTAGAATGGTTTTTAAAAACCTGCGCCTGAAATTTCAATGTCAACATAAAAAAGTAGTAATTAGTGATTGCACCCTATTTTTACCTTGTTGTGTGACTTTCTTTTCATCCTTCATCTCCTGCCTGGGTGCTTTAGGGAACTCGTAAATCAATATATTTCCAGGTGCCATATGGTTGCTATATACTTTTAGGCAATGCTTGAGTATCACCCAAAACATTTCTAAGACTAATGTTTCCCTTGCAAATGGAAGGTTCTAAATGTAAACATGTTAGTAACATAGCCATGAATGGCAAGTGCTTCCGTCACAGAAGAAAATGAACACATATTGCTAATAATAACAAATGTGCATTTCTATGTCCATGCAAGATTTCTATAGTCAAGTCCTGGGAAAACAGAATTGAGGCTAACCACATGGAATGTAGTCATATTTCAAAAACTATAATCTGATCCTTGAAAAATCAGAATGCATGAAATCAGTTAAACAGTTATAGAGTCTGCATGAACAGTAGTCTTTGGTAATAGCCAAAATTAGGCTAAGATCAGTGGATTTAACATTTTCCAGAAGGCTTGTTCTTAAATCAAGGATGTAAAGTCATTCTCTTATGTTTTCAAATAGCGGTTTTAAAGAATTTTTATTGTTGTTTGGTTTTTTTCTTTGTGTGTTTCCAATTTCCTCTTCTGTCCAATGCATTCTGCATGTTTTAATTTTTATTTATTTATATATTAAATCTTAGATTTGGAGGTACACGTGCAGGTTTCTTACATGAATATATTGCATGATGCTGAGATTTGGGCTTCAGCTGAACCCGTCATGCAAATAGTGAACATAGTACCCAAAAGGTAGCTTCTCTACCCTTCCCAGGCGACCCCTTTTGGACTCCTCAGTGTCTATAGTTCCCTTCTTTATTTCCATGTGTACCCAAAGTTTAGCTCCTACTTATAAGTAAGAACATGTGGTCTTTCATTTGCTGTTTCTCCGTTAATTCACTTAGGATAATGGCCTCCAACTGCATCTATGTTGCTGCAAAGGACATCATCTCATTGGTTTTCATGGCTGTGTAGTAGTTCATGGTATATATGCACCACGTTTTATTTTTCCAGTCTACTGTTCATGGGCACCTAGATTGATTTCATGTCTTTGCTGTTGTGAATAATGCTCATTCTGCATGTTTTTATATGTAGCTGTAGCATTGTTAGACATTTCAATTCCGTATTTTTTTATATTCTTTTATTGCTGGTGTATAATTGCACAATAGACAGAGAATGTTGTCTCTATGAATTTGACTACGGAATTTTTGAGATTTTGTTTGTAGCACAGGTTAATCTTGCAAAATAATTTAGATGCCTGAAAAATAACACATAATGTCTTTTTTTGTGATACACATTGATATATCAATCAGGTGATGTTTGTTAATTACTACATTATAAGTTTTATCCTTTTCTCTCTCTTTTTTTTTTTTTTTTGGTAGGGGAGGGTTCTGCTTTCTTTATCAACTCTTGACAAAGGTTCATTCAATTTTTCCACTACAGATGTGGTTTTAAAATATCTTTCAGTAATTCTGTCATTGTGTGTGTGTGTGTATATATATATACACACACAAATATATATACACATAAATATATATATACACACACATATTCACATACACAGAAACACACACATAATATATTCACATACACAGGCACACACACATATTTATTTATAAAGACTCTCTTCTTAGTCTCAATATAATGAGTTTTTGATTATTACGGATTTCTGGTGGCATGTTTTACTAATAATGTAAAATCCCTAAACTTCTGTTACTTACTTTTGTCTTCAGTTCTATTGTAGATCAATTTCATTTTGGTTATTGTTTTTATGGTATGCAAGTTTCATTTCCATTATTTTCATATCTTTTTTTCATAGATGTATCAGGAGTAAATAGTTTAGAGCTGGATTATCATTTTATTTAGTTTTAATTCAACCTGAGTGTCTGTTCCTTTTTAATAGGGAAGTTTAGCTTTTTATGTCTAGTGTGATAATACATAAGTGGGCATATTTCTACTATCTCAAACTGCATTTTCCATTTTTCACCCCCTGACGCTTAGCTTTCTTTTATTCTTTTTCTGACCTCTAGGGATTTTATTCATTGTTGGCTCAGTTTCCTTACTTTTATCACTTGCTATTTTAGTATTCAGATTTTCTAACTTTCTAGTAAACTTCACAGCTCTATCCTCTTTCTGCACAAGACAATGGTGTTAATGTACTCAACCTGGTCAAGGCCCTTCCCTACGTCTCATCCCTTATTGATTTTAACATTTCAATTCCAGCCTATTTTTTGGTATAACATTTTAATATTATGTTAACACTATCTTTATGATTAACATTAATTTATAGATTTAACAACATGGCTCATAGTGGCCTTTATCTTGCACATTGAAGCCTAGAACTTCCTATTTATTTCATTTTATTTATATTTATGATAAAGTATATCCTTTCATATTGTCTGTATGAAGATCTGGATAAAACATTTCTGGAGTCATTTATGCCTGAAAAATACCTTTTTTTCTTTTATGAACAGTTGCACACTGGTAGTTTTTCTTGGAATTCTATATTCTCAAATCTTGTGCATAAGCATTTCAAATATATGGTGATAGACAATATATTTCCAAGGTGATGCCAATGATCCCTGTAGAGGTGTCCAGACCTGTGTGCCATTCCCTCCCATAGAGTGTGGTAGGACCTGTGCCTTGCTTCTAGTTATGCAGAATATAGAGAAGGTGGAAAAATTTGTGATGTAATTAATGACCACAAATAGGTTGACTTTAAGTAAATCCAATAGGTGATTATCTTGGGCAGGTCTAACTTCATCAGATGGAAAGGTTCTCCTTGTGGGCTCCATGATATAAGCACCAATATTGGAGAAGCCCACATGTCCTCTTGGCTGTAGTGGGTAGACTTTAAAGTGACCCTCAATGCCTCTCATCTTCTGGTATTCACACCCTTGTGTGTGACGATACACTCCTTGGGTGGGTCCAGGATCGTGGGATGTGACTTTTGTGTTTTGTTTACTTTATGCCACATAAAACTCAATCTTGCTAGCAGACTCTTGATAGAGACTTCTCTTGCTGACTGTGAAGAAGTCAGTCATCAAGGTGAGAGGCCCAACTGTCAAGCTGCTAAGGATGTCCTAGGACGGGGTACTGGTCTTTGTCTGGCAGCAAGAAATGGCCAGAACTCTCAGTCCTACAGCCGCAAGTAACTTAATTCTGCCAACAACCTGGCTAAGCTTAGAAAGAGATTCTTCCTTTTTTGAATCTCCAGATAAGAACACAACCAGCCACTTACTAATATGTTTAGGAGACAGGTATTAAAGTTAGTTTCAAAAGATTAGGTAATATCTTCTCATAATTTATAGATTTTACTTATTTGTTTTACCAGCAATATTTAAATATTTTATAACAACATGATTAAGGAATTTTATATTTCAACAAAATGCACGATAAACAAAATGGACACAGTAATTGTGACGGCTTCCTCGTTATTAAATATGACAGCAACAGTCCTTTCCCCTAGTTCTCCAGTGGAAGATTTAGAGAGAATTGATCTTACAGTACAGTTGGGAATGAATCAGGCACCATTACAATAGACATTCCCACTCAACCTGAGTCATCAAGACAATCTTCCGTATCTGTCAATCTAAATCAAGCATTGGCAAACTTTTTTTTATCACAAGTCAATGTCATATTAAACTATAATTAAAGGATATAATTAAAAGCACTTTTTTTTCTGTGAATATGATAGAAGTTTGTTTTGCTGAGACAGAGGAATATAAACATGTACCTCACCCTTTAAAGGGATTAATAATGGTGACACAAAATTTGAGTTGTTTTTAGTGAAATCTTTTATAACATTTAGTTCTTATAATATCTTCTGCTTTCTCTTATTGAAGTAGACATTTCAGTAAAAGTAATATAGTGATTGAATTTGAACATTTGCAATGGATGAATATTTTATTTTATAAGAAAAAAAGACAAGCAGGAAACAATTTATGAAGTTAACTATAGGAATGTGCTAAATTTGATTTCTTGCATTCAGTTGTCTCGGGAGATCGCAGGCAGCTTTCACCAGGAATACTAAGACTATTATGCAGATTGAAAAACTCTACTCCTACATGGTCATTCATATTTACTTTCACGGAGTGACAGTCAAAATGTCCTGTGGGTCAAGTTTGATGTTTAAAAACATTTATGAAGATTATGTTACATTTTTTAAAAGGCCATGCAAAGCTTTTGGTATTTCAGCTGGGGATATTTCTAGAAAAGGAAATAACTGATATGAAAGACCTTTCTGCTGGTTCTAATGGCAAGCCTATTATTTCTTTAAATGTATTCTCATTTAACTGTGATTCACAGGGCACAGCTAACAATTTTTACTGGGGATGAAAATCAGATAACTATGGCGAAGAGACTATGAGGAAAAAAAAGTGTGATGGAAAATACTTTGGCTAGGTTTCCACAACACCGTAGAATCATATCAATTTACGTGTTCGGCTTGTAATAAAGTCAAGAAACTTTTGGTGGCAAATTGCTTGCATTAAGAATGGCTGGCCATGGTGACTCACATCTCTAATCCCAGCACTTTGGGAGGCCAAGGCAGGAGGATCACGTGAGGCCAGGCGTTTGAGACCAGTTTAGGCAACACAGTGAGACCCCATCTCTACAAAATAAAGAAAAAAGTTAGCTGGACATGGTGCTGTGTGCCTGTACTCTCAGCTACTTTCAAGGCTGAGGCAGGAGGATCACATGAGCCCAAGAGTTTGAGGCTGCAGTGAGCCATGGTCTCACCACTGTACTCCAGCCTCAGCAACAGAGAGACTCTGTCTCTTAAAAGAAAAAAAAAAATAGGTAGCTAATATGCAGTGTCTGTGTTTTCTCAGGGTGTGAACAATCATTTTTAATTGTACTTCATGAGGAGAGCTACATTTCCCTTACTTGCAAAGCATTTGGGCCCAGCACCAAGTTGAAATATTGAGATCTTTATGGATGTTGTTAAGATTGGCTGCTTCTTTGCAGGTTTCATTTGTCATTGACCTTGGGATTGAGAAGTGCCCTCAAATGTATGTGGGGGAGTTTTAGTTGTTAACTAAATTTTTCCATTCTGCTTTGGTTGTTATCCCTTGGGTGGAATTGGTTGTATCTGCCCTGAATCTAATCTGAGTCTTACTTGTTTTAAGGGAGTGTCAATCAAGGCCCCAGAGAGAATTCAACCAAAAGAAATGGTGTCGAGAAACCCAAATAGCCACAATGAATCCACTTCACTTTAATGCTTGGAAAACTGATAAGGGTTTGCCATGTTGCCCTTTTAATTTCCATACGAGCTTCTTCCAAGATAAGCAAATGTATAGCAATATTCTCATTTGGAAGAGTGTCTTCCCTTGGGATTTGGATTTGAAAAATGAGATAAAAGGACAAATTACCTCTCATATTCTCATGTCATACACAGAAGATTTTCTTATTAAACCATGTGTTGAAATACTCAATAGCAATGCTCCAAAAAAATCCATATACAGATGAAAGAAACAGTCATGAAAGATACTGCGGCTTTATCCGACATGACCTAAAACCAAGACAGAAAATTGGTTGCTTCTGTTTCTGGGTATGTCAGACAAAACACAATGTCCAAGTTAGCGGAGGTTCGGGTTGTTTTTGCCATTTTCTGAAGTGGGTCGGCTCTCTTAATAGGTCTGCAGTCATCTGAACGGAAAGTACACTCAATTTGTTTTGGTAGACCTTAAAATTGAACAACCAATTTGGTCTAGCCATTAATAAGCCTCAATTAGGGCTCGGCATTAAGACAAACTTCAACTAGTTTGAATGATTGCTTTTTGTTTTTTAAACTTTCCAACTCCCTGTTTGGCATTATTTAGAAAAAGTTTGATTTCGTGACTATTGAGAGAAGAAAGAAAGCATACCATGGCTTTTTCTAGGAAACTGAAACATGAAAAATTCCATAAAGAATTTAATTTAAAAATTCTGATCTCCACTTGGACCTAATGGGATCTTCCAACTTGGAAAAGCATTCCTTCCTCCCATTTTATTCTTCAATAAATCTCAAATTAAGAGTATATTAAACTTTTTCTGTAGGTTCTCTGGGCCTTAAACAATGAAGTCATTTATTTAAACTAATTATTTTTGTTAAGTAGGGTGGGAATACTGTGTGCTTAGTTGCTGCATTTATTATTTATTAAGCACTGAGACTTAATTATACCTTGTACTGAACACAAAGAAATACGTTGTCTGTCTCAGTTTCATTCTGCAGACAAAACAGACAACATGAGCAATCGACACCCTAAAAACTCTTCATCCTCCCTCAAGCATCGCATTTATAGGCAGGTTTGCTTGGTGCCATAAATTCCAAGTAAAGGGTCTATGTCACCATAGTTGTTCAAGGCAGTAGAGTTAGAGATTGTGTATCAAAAATATTTTAAAAAGTTGACTGGGGAGTTGGGTAATTTTTTTTTCACCAAGATATAAAAGTTGAGTGAAAAATAAATACATAAAAATGAACATAAAAAATATTTAAAAATTTTAAAGCACTAAAACAAAAGCAACATAGATTTGGAATCATCAAATTGTTTTTTTTGAGCAGGGTCTCACTCTGTTGCCCAGGCTGGAGTGCCATGGCATGATCTCAACACACTGCAACCTCCATCCCCTGGCCTCAAGCCATCCTTCCACCTCAGCCTCCCAAGTTGCTGGGAGCATAGACATGCGCCACCACTTCCAGTTATTTCTTTGTGTTTTTTATAGAGATGGAGTTTCACCATGCTGCCCAAGCTTGACTCAAATTCCTGGCCTCAAGTGATCTGCCCAGCTCAACCTCTCAAAGTGCTAGGATTACAGGCGCGAGCCACCATTCTTGGCCTTGAATAATAAAATTTTAAAGTGAGCAGTTGCCCTGGAATCTTACTTAAACTTTCTGCCTGTTGAAGAGATTTGGAGTCATAAAACTTTTAAGTTAACAGTTGCACTGCAATCTTACCTGAACTCTCTTCCTGCTGATCTGTAGCAGGAGGATGCAGACAAATTGTTTCAGAGGCTAAGGATGGAGAGTGCAGGAGAACCTTGTAAAGCGAACCTGGTTCGTTCAAATGAACAGCTCTTCATTGATCACAATCAACCTTTGAAGTGAGGAGGTAGTGCTGACCAAAGCACTGCAGCATGATTTTCACCTTGGGGAGAATCCCATGATCATGACTAACCTGTGGCCAGAGAGTCATTTCGTACCGTTTCTGCTGATTATTCATACAAAGGCAGAAAAAGAGAGAACAAGTCTGGTCAAAATTAATTGCTTTTTCTGGAGGTGTTTGTTGCAACGCGTGCAGGTAATAGGTTTCCTCCTTTGAGGCCCAAAGAATCGAATCCTAGCCACATAAAGCCTCTTTGCTATGATCCTCATTGATAGGAAACAGCATGGAGTGCAGTCTCTCTCTACATTCCTTTGTATCGCCTGCTCAGAAATCCACAGGATTGGACAGGACAGGAATTATTGTTGTTTTTATTACATTAGGAATGTAGTAGTCAGGCATTGCTTCCAGAAGCTCCACAACAGGTGCCCCTGAGTTAGGCCTGAAATCAAGGTTTTCTGATTCTAAGCCTAATTTCGTTTTCTTTCTTCCTTTCATTCATTCTTTCTCTCTCTTTCTTCCTTTCTTTTTTCTCTTTCCACCTTTTCTGCCATTTCCTTCCTTCCTGCCTGCCTTCCTTCCTTCCTTCCTTTCTTCCTTCCCTCCCTCTTTCTCTCTCTCTTTCTTTCTTTCTTCTTTTTCTTTTTCTTGTTTCTTTCTTCCTTTCTGTCTCTCTCTCTCTTTCTTTTCTCTTTTTCTCTTTTCTGACAGGGTCTTGCTCTGTCACTCAGGCTGGAGTGCAGTGGTACAATCATAGCTGACTGTAGCTTTGACTTCCTGGGCTCAAGCCATCCTCCCACCTCAGCCTCCCTAGTAGCTGGGACTACAGGCACTCACCACCACACCCGGCTAATTTTCTTTTTTTTCTTTTTTTCCTTTGAGACAGAGTTTCGCTCCTGTCGCCCAGGCTGGAGTGCAATGACACGATCTCAGCTCACTGCAACCTCCGCCTCCTGGGTTCAAGGGATTCTCCTGCCTCAGCCTCCCGAGTAACTGGGACTACAGGCAACTGCCACCATGCCCAGCTAATTTTTGTATTGTTAGTAGAGACAGGGTTTCACCATGTTGGTAGGCTGGTCTGAAACTCCTG
>NW_020257667.1:0-17349 GCF_003255815.1 Theropithecus gelada
CACGCCTTCTATTTGTTTTTAAAGGCAACTTTGCATTTTAACCTAACAGGTTCAGGGAAGCCACTGTCAAGTTCCCTATAGAGTAGTTCCTGGGGGCTTACCAGTATGAGGTCACCCTGGGCAGTCTTTGAATATCCAGTCAGACCCCCTGGGTTTGATGTGTGTCTCTGCAGTTTATATACTGTGCATTAGGAAGTGGACACTTGCTGTCATTGGCTGGCAGGGGTGTTTTTTGAGATGACAGTAGATGACATGCTGATAAACAGTCTGGATGCTGAGAGTGTATGGTGATGCAGGTCACCCATCTTCCCCTGCCTGCCTGTGCCCACTGTCTATCCAGGGGCCCATCCAGATGGTTTTCCAGGCCCTACCTTCATTCCAAGAGCTGGATTCATGGGTTTCTTGCAGGTGCCAAACAGGAACCAGCTGGGCTTTTCAGCACACAGAGCCCCCTGATGCTGGTGGGTAGAGCAGGCCCTGTTGAGGCTCTTGCTCCAGCTGTCCCCCTTGGAGAACCCTCTGCAGTGTGCATGAGGCATTCCTGGGCTGTCTTCTAGCCCTTGCTCCTGAAGGCACCATTTCCCACACATCCCAGGCTCCTTGGAATTGAGATGCCGTGGTCGTGGCCTTGGCTGACCAGATGTCCCTTGATTCCAGTAAGGAGCAGGGACATAGGAAAAGAAGCTTTGCTGGTGGAGGAGGCTGCATAAGGGAGCAGTGGGATGCCAAGGTCTCCCATTGCTGTCCATCCTCAGGGTTGAACGCTGCTCAGTAGGAAGCAGCCAGGAAGGTAAGCTCATGGGGGCTGCACCCAGTGCAGTGGGGCCAAAGTCTTAAGGCACCCCAATAACGGGGCCTCTTCCTCTAGCGGGGGCCAGAGTGCAAGCAGACTGCTGGATGGTGGACAAAGGATGGGTTATATCTTTGAAGGCCTAGGACTCAAAGCTTCTCTGCCTCCTGTAGCTGCTGGGGGTTGTGGGGGCTGAGGAGTGTTCCACAAGGGCCCAGTCTGTCCAGGAGCTGCTGCCTACTGGCTGGATGGACACAGCTTGGCTTGCTCATGCCCAGAGAGAGTGGAAGAGTTAAGCTGTTGACCCTGAAGGCAAGGGAGAGCTGGTGGTACAGCTATGTGTAGGAGCTGAACTAAGCAGCTGAGACAAGGGAAGACAGTGTAAGAAAGCTGCTGATGAGAGCTGCTGCTGAATAAAATAATCTTTTACCTGCCTGCAGCCCCCTGAGTGTTCTTTCTGCTCATCTATCCACTCCCTTTGGACCTCAACATGACATTTGGTGTAGTCATGAACCTGATGGGGAGACAGCCTTGGCTTTGGAGTCAGAGTTCGTGGGTTCTGTTCCCTTCAATGCGGGGTCAGTTGGTACAACCATAATAGGGGGAAGTTTGATGGCATCTTTTAAAATCACAGACCCACCTGTGTATCCTTTGACCTAGCAATTTCACCTGTGCAAAAGGGCAGGTGTACAAGGAGGTTCATTGCAGTGTATTTGTAACCACAGAAGACTAGCAACATCCCAATGCCCATCTATAGTGGGCACGTTTAATAACCTGTGGTTATTTCATACAATAACCTCTTAAAAAGAATGAGGCAGTTCCATGCATTCATTGCTACAAAACAATTCCCAGTGATATTAGAGTGAAGCTCTACTTCTGGAAATCCATGCTCATAACAGAAAAACAGCACTAAGTTGGGCTGACCACTTGTGTTGCAAAAGGGAACTTGGGTCCTAGGTAGGGTCATTATCTAGAATCTTGTCATCCAGGCTACTTCTTTATTTATTTATTTATTTATTTATTTATTTATTTAGCGATGGAGTCTCCCTCTGTCATCCAGGTTGGAGTGCAGAGGCACCATTCCTGCTCACTGCAACCTCTGCTTCCTAGGTTCAAGCAATTCTCCTGTCTCAGTCCTCTGAGTAGCTGAGATTACAGGCGCCCGCCACCATGATTGGCTAATTTTTGTATTTTTAGTAGAGATGGGGTTTCACCATGTTAGCCAGGCTGGTCTCGAACTCCTGACCTCAAGTGATCCACTCACCTCAACCTTCCGAAAGTGCTGGAATTATAGGTGTGAGCCACCATGCCTGGCCAATCTTTTTTTGAACGTGCTCTCTTCAAGCTAATATCTAGTTTCAATATAATGTCAATCAAAATTCCAAATTTTGGGGGAACTCGATAAGCTGATTATAATTTATATGAAAATGTAAAGGCCCAAGAATAGCCAAGACTTTCCTAAGAATACATTCTTTCTTACCAGATATCAGCACTTATGATGAAAATTATAATAATTAATCTAGTATAGTGCTGGTGAAAGCATAAACAAGTAGACAAAGGGCATAGAATAGAGTTTGGAAACAGACTCTCATGCATATGTGGTCATTTTAAGAAAAAAGGAGCAGAGGGGATTTCTTTTCAAGAAATTGGTGCTGAATCCATTGGATACTCATTTGGAAAAAAAATTAAGCTAGACTCCTACATCACACTACATGCAAATCAATTGCAGGCTGGACACAGTGGCTCACACCTGTGATCCCAGTACCTTGGGAGGCCAAGGCAGGTGGATCACTTGAGGTCAGGAGTTTGAGACCAGCCTGGCAAACATGGTAACCCTGTGTCTCTCAAAATATATAAAAATTAGCTGGGTGTGGTAGTGTCACCTGTAATCCCAGCTACTCGGGAGGCTGAGGTGGGAGAATCGCTTGAACCCGGGATGCGGAGGTTGAAGTAAGCTGAGATCATGCCACTGCACTCCAGCCTGGATGACAGAGTGAGACTCTGTCTTGAAAATAATAATAACAATAATAATAATAAACTGCAGATAGACCATAGTCCTGAATATGAAAAGGTAAAAACAATAAATCTTTTAGAAATACTCTGTTCATGTATGACTATTGAGCATTTAAGATGTGCTATTAAGTGTAAAACTTGCACTGGATTTTAAGCACTTAGTAGAAAAAAAACTTAAAATATCTGTATTTTAACATTAAAATTTTGAAATAATAATTTGGATATACTAAGTTAAACATTACTATAATTAGTTTTATCTGATTATTTTTGTTCTCTTAATGTAAATACTAGATAATTTTAAATTGCATGTGTGGCTTCCTATTTTTATTGGACAGCACTAATCTAGAAGGTAATAGAGACATATATCTTCAGGACACCAAATTAGGAAAAGGTCTATTAAATTGCCTTTCAAAAGCATGAATCAGGCCAGGTGCGATAGTTTACACCTGTTATCCCAGCACTTTGGGAGGCTGAGGTGGGCAGAACACCTCACATTGGAAATTCAAGATCAGCCTGACCAACATAGAGAAACCCTGTCTCTACTAAAAATACAAAATTAGCCAGGAGTAGTGGTGCATGCCTGTAATCCCAGCTACTTGAGAGGCTGAGGCAGGAGAATAGCTTGAACTTGGGAGGTGGAGGTTGTAGTGAGCCGAGATTGCACCATTGCATTCCAGCCTGGGCAACAAAAGCAAAACTCCATTCAAAAAAAAAAAAAAAAAAGCATGAATCATAAAGGAAAAGACTA
Source organism: Theropithecus gelada (assembly GCF_003255815.1). Taxonomy (NCBI): domain Eukaryota; kingdom Metazoa; phylum Chordata; class Mammalia; order Primates; family Cercopithecidae; genus Theropithecus; species Theropithecus gelada. The sequence continues at coordinate 3,552 of NW_020257667.1, forward strand.
ATAGATTAATATTTGACCACACTGACATTTTGCTGTCCAAAAGACATAACTAAAAGACTAAAAAGCCACAGAGAAGAAAACACATTTGCAGCACTCACAACTCTGAAAGGACTTATGTCAATAATATATAAACTCCAGCCAATTGATAAAGAAAAGACAACCCAGTAGAAACGTAGGAAAACATTTGGAACAGATGCTTCACAAAAGAGAATTGTTAAATGACCAGTAAACATGAAAAAGTGTTCAGCCTCATTAATAAATCAGAAAACGCACATTAAAACCATAATGAGATACCACCACAAACCCACCAGAATTACTACAATTAAAAGAGTCAAGAAGGTTGTGGAACAAGTATATTTAATCTTGTTTTTAAATGTCTCTCTCTAAATATAAATGTGCAGCCAGAGACATCTAAAAACAATGGGCATGACAGCATTTTTTGTAATAGCCCAGGTTGAAACAACCCAATGTCCATTTGCAGTTGAAGGACTAAATAAACTGTGGTGTATCACAGAAGGGCACAGTACATAGTAATGAAAAAAAAGAAACCACAGCTATATATAGCAGTGTAAATGGATCTCATAAGCATAATGTTGAGCAAAAGAAGCCCAACACAAAAGCATGCAAACTGCATAATTCCATTTATATAAGGTTAAAAACTAAAACAAAAACAAAGCCAGTTAAGGGGATCTACAGTGTTAGAAGTCAGGATGGCGGTTCCCTTGAGGAAGAAAGAGAAGACAGTGTTTGGGAAGGGCTGTGGGGTGATTATGGGGTGCTGTCAATGTTCTGTTTCTTGACTTGTGTGTTACAAATGTATATTTTGTGCTGGGCGCAGTGGCTGACGCCTGTGATCCCAGCACTTTGGGAGGCGGAGGCGGGTAGATCACCTGAGGTTAGGAATTCGAAACCAGCCTGGCCAACAGAGTGAAACGCCGTCTCTACTAAAAATAAAAAAACTTAGCAGGGCATGGTGGCAGGCGCCTGTAATCCCAGCTACTTGGGAGGCTGAGGCAAGAGAATGGCTTGAATCTGGGAGGTGGAGGTTGCAGTGAGCTGAGACTACACCACTGCACTCCAGCCTGGGCAACAAGAGTGAAATTCTATCTCAAAAACAAAAAAAAAGTGTATTATGTGATGAATTCATGTGATCTATATATTTTTGAGGAAAGTGTCTTTCTGTGATGCACAATAAAAAGGTTTTGTTTTTATTTTGTATTATTTCAAAATATTTTTAAAAATATCTAAATATGCTATTTTAGATATCCAAAATTTCTATGATGGTTTCACTTTTCCATCATAACATCTTTGCAGTTAAATCAATTAATGTCTTTGGGAGGCCGAGGCGAACAGATCATCTGAGGTCAGGAGTTTGAGACCAGTCTGACCAACATGGTGAAACTCCACCTCTATTAAAAAGACAAAATATTAGCCGGACGTAGTGGTGCATACGTGTATTCCCAGCTACTCAGAAGGCTGAGACAGAAGAATCACTTGAACCTGGGAGGTGGAGGTTGCAGTGAGCCGAGATTGCACCACTGCACTCCAGCCTGGGCAACAAGAGTGAAACTCCGTCTCAAAAAAAAAAAAAAAAAATCAGTTATTTACTGTGATTAAATCAATCAATTTTGTGGTTGGGTTGGTTCTGTGATTGAGTCATTTTGTGCTTAGATCAAGCCCAGCCCTGACAGCCTTTAAGAGTGCCAATAAGTATACATGCGTGTAATTTTTTTAATATGATCAACTTTTATTTTAGATTCAGAGAGTCCATGTGCAGGTTTGTTACATGAGTGTATCGTGAGATGCTGAGGTTTGGGGTATGAATGATCCCATCACCCAGATAGTGAGCATAGTACCCAATAGGTACTTTTTCTGTCCTTGCCTTCCCCGTCTCTTTCCTCTGCCCCCTCCAGTAGTACCCTGTGTCTGCTCTTCCCATCTTTATGTCCATATGTACCCAATGTATGTTCATATGTCCCATTTGTAAATAAGAGCATGCAGCACTTGGTTTTCTGATACTATGTTAATTTTCTTAGGATGATGGCCTCTAGCTGTGTCCATGTTGCTGCAAAAGACATGTTCTTTTTTATGGCTGTGTAGTATTTTACAGTGTAAATGTACCACATTTTCTTCATCCAGTCCACCATTGATGGGCATCTAAGTTGACTCCATGTCTTTATTAGTGTGAATAGTGCTGTGATAAACATACAAGTGAATGTGCCTTTTTGGTAGAATGATTTATTTTCTTTTGGGTATACACCAAGTAATGAGATTGGTGGGTAAATGGTAGTCCTAGGCAGATTGCTTGAGGCCAGGAGTTTGCAACCAGACTGGGCAACATGGCAAAACCTCATTTCTACTAAAATACAAAGAAATTAGCTGGGCATGGTGGCACATACCTGTAGCCTCAGCCACTTTGGAGGCCAAGATGGGAGAATCACTTGAACCCAAGAGACGGAGGTTTCAGTGAGCTGAGATCACACCACTGTACTCCAGCCTGGGTGACAGAACAGGACTCTGTCTCAAAAAACAAACAAACAAACAAACAAACAAAAAGACAATGTGAGAATACTGAAAGCTCAGAGAAAAGAGCAACTCTCACAGACAAGGGATCTGGATAACATTAGCAGCTGATTTCTCAGCAGAAACCTTGAAGGCCATAGGCAGTGGATTATATATTTAAAATAATGAAGAAACCTGTCAATTGAGAAATCTACAGCTGGAAAACTTGTCCTTCAAAAATGAGGGAGAAATTAAGACATTTCCAGATTTTTTTTTAAAGCTGAAAAAAATCCATTTATCTCTAAATCTGCCATACAAGAAGTGTTAAACTCCTTCAGGTTGAAATAAATGAGCTCTAGGCAGTATCTATATAAGTACATAAGCAAGCTATATGAATATATAAAACTCTGGTAAATATGTAAACAAACATAAAAACAGTATTATTGTAATTTTTGTTTGTAACTGCTTTTTATATTCTACAGGATTTAAAAGACAAATGCATAAATTGTAATTATAAATCTGTTAGGTGGCACATAGTGAATAAAGATATAATTTGTTACATCAATAACATAAAAACAGTAGAGCTATATAGCAGTAGAATTTTGGTATGTGATTGAACTTAAGTTGAAATAAATTCTAATTAGAATGTTATAACTCTAGGATGTTATGTGTAATTCTCATAGTAACCAAAAATGAAATATACATAGAATATAAACAAAAGAAAATGAGAATGGAAACAAAATGTGTCACTACAAAAAAAAAATCAACTAAAGATAAAAGAACTAAATAACTGAGAAAATAGCAAAAATCAGTAACTCTGACTTATAAAAACTTTCCATGCTACATAAATCTGGAAACTCTGTTTCACATAAAACTGCAGCTGAAAGAGACAAATATTTACTTATAAAGTTAAAAGTTATATGGGAAACAAACACTAATTTTTTTAAAAAAAAATTATGAAAAGAGGAAAAATATGCCTTATACTATTATAACATCATGTTTTATAGCTCTGGGAAAATACAAAATAAAATGTTCTGTTACCATGAATCCTTCTGTGCCCCCAAAAAACCCTATGGATTATATCATTATTACCTAAAAAGTCTATTCTCAAATGCAGCAGAGTGATAATTATTTTTTTTGAGATGGAGTTTCGCTCTGTCACTCAGGTTGGAGTGCAGTGGCGTGATCTCGGCTCACCGCAAGCTCCACCTCCCGGGTTCACGCCATTCTTCTGCTTCAGCCTCCTGAGTAGCTGGGACTGCAGGTACCTGCCACTACATCCAGCTAATTTTTTGTACTTTTTTTTTAGTCAAGACAGGGTTTTGCCGTGTTAGCCAGGATGGTCTTGATCTCCTGACCTTGTGATCTGCCCGCCTTGGCCTCCCAAAGTGCTGGGATTATAGGCATTAGTCACCAAGCCCGGCCCAGAGTGATAATTTTTACAAGGTAGATATTATTTTTAGATATGGAATAATATTGGTGATTTCAATTTTAATAACATTGGATTAAGATGAAAGAATGAGAAGATAAAGATCCCTCAGCAATATAACTCACAAACATGTTCAAAAGCAGTAAGAAGTTACATTATCTTTCGAAAGTCAATATATCTGCATTTTTAATGTATGCATATAGCATAGCTAATGCACTATTGCTGGGTCCATTTATTCAATGAATAATTGCCACTATATGTCAATTTTTTGATAAAAATTTGAATCAGTACAGCTATTATGAAAAACAATATGGGACTTCATTAAACATTAAACACCACTAATAGTTACATATTCAAAGGAAATAAAATCAGTGTGTCAAAGAGATATCTACACTTTCATGTTTATTGCAGCATTAATTGACAATAATCAAGATATGTAATCAACCCTAAGAGAACACATAGTTGAGATATGGAAAAGAAACTAATCTCCAGAAAGAAAAAAGAAGCAGACGTACAGGAATAAAGTTCATAACTAAGGGAAGTGAAGTGGAAGAGAAAGAGAAAATTTAAATGGTTGCTTTGGTGTCTGGTCACTTCCTAGTTTTGATTTAAGTCTTCATGAGACCCAGCTATGTCTGTTGTCCTTGGATACCATGACTTACCCATGTATACATCCAGACTTTTTTTTACATCTAAGCTAATGATTTTTTTTTTTGAGGAGTCATCTCGCTTTGTTGCCCAGGCTGGAGTGCAGTGACGCGATCTCGGCTCACTGTAAACTCTGCCTCCCAGGTTCAAGCAATTCTCCTGCCTCAGCCTCCCAAGTAGCTGGAATTAAAGGCATGCACTACCATGCCTGGCTAATTTTTGTATTTTTAGTTGAGACAGTGTTTCACCATGTTGGCCAGGCTCATCTGAAACTCCTGACCTTAGGTGATCTGCCTGCCTCCATCTCCCAAAGTGCTGGAATTACAGGTGTGAGCCACTGTACCCGGCCAAAATTTTTATTACTTATAATTCAACTGTCTTTGAGTGAGACATCTGGCCTCTAGCACCTAATTACCATTTTATTTTTATGAAAAAGGAAGTTCATGTTCCAATCTACCTAATAAAACTAAATGTTCTTAAACTAAAGCCACCTATACTTGAGAGAAAGAAATCATGGTTTCAAAAATATATCTTCACCAAAAACATATTTGTGGCAAATAATTAAAACTATATTAATAGCCTTCTTTTCCATTTTATCAGAAATGGCATGGAATAAAATAAATAAATAATTTACATAATTTGGGCCGGGTGCGGTGGCTCAGGCCTGTAATCCCAGCACTTTGGGAGGCCGAGATGGGCGGATCACGAGGTCAGGAGATCGAGACCATCCTGGCTAACACGGTGAAACCCCGTCTCTACTAAAAAATACAAAAAACTAGCCGGGCGCAGTGGCGGGCGCCTGTAGTCCCAGCTACTCGGGAGGCTGAGGCAGGAGAATGGCGTGAACCCGGGAGGCGGAGCTTGCAGTGAGCTGAGATCCGGCCACTGCACTCCAGCCTGGGCGGCAGAGCGAGACTCCGTCTCAAAAAAAAAAAAAAAAAAAAAAAAAAATTTACATAATTTACCAACTTAAAATTTTCTCATTAATCAAGGCCAGCACTAGTCAACATTTGCTTATTTATAAAAGTGAAGACAATCTTCTAGTGCATTAATAGCAATAGATAGTACAAGACTCTTCTCAAAATAAATAGCTTGGGTTTGTCACAAATTAAACTTTATGCATGAAAATTTAAATTGTAAATAAAATAAATAAATTTTTATAAAATTATCTTAAGAGTTACTTAAATGGAAAATTAAGTTCTCTAGAAAAAAACATTACAGACTACAATTTTGTAAAGGCTATCTTCAAATCTACATGGTAAAAAGCTACTTTTTGAAAAATAGCAAGTATCCTCCAAAAATATCAACTAAACTCTTGAGATTAAAACCCCCAAATTAATAGGGCACCTAAAAATTAATGCAAATTATATCAAATGTCAGTACTGACCTCTTTTTCGGCTTCTTTAAATGTTGCTTCTTTCTCCTTGACTCGCTGCATAAATCTCTGTTTCAACTCTTCTTCTTCCCTCTGACATTGATTGTAGAACTCTTGTTTTTTGGCTTCAAAGATTTCTTGAAAACTAAAGAGAAATGTTATATAGAGAGTACATGTAAAGAATACTACAATTTTCCAACACTTGTATGAGTGAATTCTTATCCCCACCACTTTCCAGCATATCATACCTTCTTCACATCTTTTGACAGTAAAATTCAGCGAAACCTCTAATGTATGAGACGATTTTCAAAAATTGTCTAAAATAAAGCAAAGAGCCTTTCACGATATTATTCATTTAAGATAGTTAAATTTTGGGTGTCTGCAAAGAACAATGAATGATATAATGATATAATTACATACACTACAGTGCCATATTTCCATATGTTTTTTGCAGCACAAGTCCTATTCTTTTTTTTTTTTTTTTGAGACAGAGTCTCGCTTTGTTGCCCAGGCTGGAGTGCAGCGGCAGGATCTCAGTTCACTGCAACCTCTGCCGCCCAGATTCAAGCGATTCTCCTGCCTCAGCCTCCCAAGTAACTGAGATTATGGGCACCCAGCACCACACCCAGCTAATTTTTTTTGTATTTTTAGTAGGGACAGGGTTTTACCATGTTGGCCAGGCTGATCTTAAACTCCTGACCTCAGGTGATCTGCCTGCCTCGACCTCCCAAAGTACCGGGCTTACAAGCAGGAGCCACCACACCCAGTTCTATTCTTCTTCAAGTTAGAGCAATATATCTGCTCTCAAATTTTTCTCATTTAACTTCCAGGACACTGCACTACTGCTTCTCAGCTGGTTTCTCCATCAAACTCTTCTTAATATCTTTTGTCAAACTTTGCTAATATTTTTCCATCTTTTTCTTTATCCTTTTTTTTTTTTTGAGACCAAGTCTAGCTCTGTTGCCCAGGCTGGAGTGTAGTAATGCGATCTCAGCTCATTGCAACCTCCACCTCCTGGGTTCAAGTGATTCTCCTGCCTCAGCCTCCCCAGTAGCTGGGATTACAGGTGCATGCCATCACGCCTGGCTAATTTTTGTATTTTTAGTGGAGACAGCGTTTCACCATGTTGGCCAGGCTGGTCTCGAACTCCTGACCTCAGATGATCCAACCGCCTCGGCCTCCCAAAGTGCTGGGATTACAGACAAGAGCCACCGTGCCCAGCCTATCCTTTCTTTCATATAATACATACACATTTCATATAAATACAAAAAAATAGAACAAAATACTGGGTTTTTTCTTCAACACACATTCCAGCATATACACATATTGAATACACATATTTCAGCACAAAAATGAGATCTCGCATGATGTTGTTCCTACTATCTCTATCTTCATCAAAAGATGATAAAAACACCTAACATTCAGGATGTTTTCTTTAGGATGGCTCAAGATGGGAGAAGTATAATTATTCTCATACCCAAATTATTGTGTCTTCTGCTTGTAGGGGACTCCTAAATTATCCATTTGGTTGTGCTAGCAATATTTTTACTCACCTAACAGGCTGATTGTCTGGGCCCACATCTGTAAAGCCCATTTTCTCCAGTTTTTGGTATAACTTTCACAGTGCTGAGTGTGGGTTTTTTCTTTTAGATTTTCCATATTGGTACAAAGAAGCATATCTCAGAGCTTAACAAAGTCACAGTGATTTTCATTTTCCACTAGTAAAAAAATGTAATGAATCAACAACTCTCATTATCAATCCCTGACAATCATGAACGAATGAAATAATGAAATAATGAATGAACACATGAATAAAAAACACATTTAAAATAACCCATAACTGCACAATTTGATTAATAGCTATAATTCTTTTAACCATGTAAGTGTGGTTACACTATACATACCAACAACAGGCAGAGATTATTTATAGGTTAGCAAATTTGCTTTAAACTTATTACCTGAAGAACAAGCAGGAAAGAGTGAAATAATATTTTATATGCATATATGCTATTGCTTTTTATTAACAATTGTGTTAGTATGTTATAAACTACCTCTCAGTATTTTGGAGTGCTAACAGAATATGTAATATAACATCACTAGTGTAAATAATTTTATCAAAGTAAATTCTGCTAGCAAAAAGGCCTTACAATTGTACATACTTCAGTTGGAAAGATATTCCATGCAATTAGAAACTAAAAGAGGGAGCACAGAGACCGATACTCCTATCACAGAAGACAGACTTGAAGTCAAAAACTGTAAAATGATATAAAGAAGGTCATCATATCACGACGAAGAGGTCAGTTCATCAAAAAACTAACAATTGTAAATATATATGCATCCAATATCAGAGCTTCTAAATATATAAGGCAAATATTAGTTGACTTGAGGGGGAGATACACTATATTACAGTAATAGTAAGGGATTTACATACCCTACTTTCAGAAATGAATAGACTATCCAGACAGAATATCTGCTTAAAAATGTCAGCTTGGCCGGGTGCGGTGGCTCAAGCCTGTAATCCCAGCACTTTGGGAGGCCGAGATGGGCGGATCACGAGGTCAGGAGATCGAGATCATCCTGGCTAACACGGTGAGACCCCGTCTCTACTAAGAAATACAAAAAACTAGCCGGGCGAGGTGGCGGGCGCCTGTAGTCCCAGCTACTCGGGAGGCTGAGGCCGGAGAATGGCGTGAACCCGGGAGGCGGAGCTTGCAGTGAGCTGAGATCCGGCCACTGCACTCCATCCTGGGCTACAGAGCGAGACTCCGTCTCAAAAAAAAAAAAAAAAAAAAAAAAAAAAATGTCAGCTTTAAACTACACTTTAGACCACATAGACCTAATGGACATATGTGGAATATTTCATCCAACAGCAAAGTAATACACATTTTTTTCAAACACAAGACATTCTTCAGGATAGATTATATGTTAGGCCACAAAATAAGTCTTAATATATTTTAAAAGATTGAAATAAAAATGTGAGATGTCTTTTGACAGATCAATTTCATTCCACTAGGGTACATACCAAGAAGTGGTACTGCTGGATCATACGGTAATACTATTTCTAGTTTTTGAGGAACCTTCATATTATTTCCCAAAATGACTGTACCAAGTTAAATTCCCACCAATGATGTTTAAGAATTCCCTTTTCTCTTGGGAATGTATATACACTGCTGGTGGGAATACAAATTAGTTCAGCCATTGTGAAAAGCAGTTTGATAATTTCTTTTCTTTTCTTTTTATGAGACAGAGTTTCGCTCTTGTCACTCAGGCTGGAGGGCAGCAGTGTGATCTCGGCTCACTGCAACCTCCGTCTCCTGGGTTCAAGTGATTCTCTGGCCTCAGCCTCTCGAGTAGCTGGGATTACAGACATCCACCACCACACCCAGCTAATTTTTGTATTTTTAGTAGAGATAGAGTTTCACCATGTTGACTAGGCTGGTTTCAAACTCCTGACCTCAAGTGATCCACCCTCTTCAGGCCAAAGTGCTGGGATTACAGACGTGAGCCACCATGACTGGCCTGACAATTTCTTAAAGAAGTTAAAACAGAACTACCATTTGACCTAGCAAACCCATTACCAGGTTTATACCCAAAGGAATATATATTGTTCTATTATAAAGACACAGGCATGTGTATCACAGCACTCATCACAATAACAAAGACAGAATCAACCTAAATGCCCATCAATGGAGACTAGTTAGAGAAAATGTACATACACACCATGGAATACTGCACAGCCATAAAAAAAAGAACAAGATCATGTCCTTTGCAGCAACATGGATGGAGCTGAAGCTATTATCTGAAGCGATGTAATGCAGGAACAGAAAACCAAACACTCTCATTTATAAGTGGGAGATAAATATTGAGAACACATGAACACCAAGAGGGAACAACAGATGCTGGGGCCTCCTTGAGGGAGGGAGGACAGTGAGGATAGAAAGGTACTATGCTTACTCTTTTTTTCTTTTTCTTTTTTAGTATATGTGCTACCAAAGCGAGCACTTTTTTCTGTTGGTTTGAGATGGAGTCTCTCTCTGTTGCTGAGGCTGGAGTGCAATGGTGTGATCTCGGCTCACTGCAACCTCCACCTCCCAGGTTCAAGTCATTCTCCCGCCTCAGCCTCTTAAGTAGCTGGGATTACAGGCACCCACCACCATGCCTGGCTAATTTTGGTTATTTTTTAGCAGAGAGAGAGTTTCGACATGTTGGTGAGGCGAGGCTCAACTCCTGACCTCAGGTGATCCACTCGCCTTGGCCTGACAAAGTGCTGGGATTATAGACTCGAGCCACTGCATCCGGCCAGTACTATGCTTATTATCTGTGTGATGAAATAATCTGTACACCAAACCCCCATGACATGCAATTTACCTATACAACAAACTTGCACATGTACCCCTGAACCAAAAATACAAATTTTTTTAAAAAAAGAATTCTTTTCTCCATATGCTTGCCAGCACTGGTGATGGTTTGTCTTTCTGATAACAGTCATTCTAACAGACATAAGGTGATACTTCATTATGTGTTTAGTTCGCATTTTCCTGATGATTAGAGATGCTATTTTTTTCATATTTCTTTTGGCCATTTGTATTTCTTCTTTTGAGAAATGCCTGTTCAGATCCTTTGCCCATTTTTCCTTGTGTTATTTTGTTATTTGTTTTCTTGCTATTGAGTTGTTAGAGTCATAGCAAAAGTATTACATATTTTGAACATTAGCCCCTTATCAGATGTATAATTTGAAAATATTTTTTCCAATTTCTGGGTTGTATCTTCATGCTATTAGTTATTTCTTTTGGTTTTGTTGCTGGTGCTTTTGAAGTTTTTTGTTTGCTTGTTTGTTTTTTGAGGTGGAGTCTCGCTCTGTTGCCCCAGCTGGAGTGCAGTGGCAAGATCTTGGCTCACTGCAATCTCCGCCTCCTGGGTTCAAGCCATTCTTCTGCTCAGCCTCCTGAGTAGCTGGTATTATGGGCACCCACCACCACACCCAGCTAATTTTTATATTTTTAGTAGAGACGAGGTTTCACCATGTTGGTCAGGCTGGTCTGAAACTCCTGAAATCAGGTGATCCACCTGCCTCAGCCTCCCAAAGTGCTGGGATAACAGGCATGAGTAACTGCACCCGGCCAGCTTTTGGAATTCTATTCAAGAAATAATTGTCATGATCAATGTCATAGAGCTTTTCCCCTATGTTTTGTTCTAATAGCTTTACAATTTCAAGTATTAAGACTTTTATCCATTTTGAATTGATTTTTGTACATGCTGTAAGATAAGAGTAAAGTTTTATTCTTCCGCATGTGAATATCCAGTTTAACCAATACTATTTATTGAAAAGATCATACTGTACCCAGTATGTGTTCTTGGCACCTTGGTCAAAAATCAATGGACTATAACTGCTTAAGTTTATTTATGGGCATTCTATCCTGTTACATTGATTGATGTGTCTGCTTTTATGCCAGTGCCATGCTGTCTGGATTATAATCACTTTATAATATATCTTGAAATCAAGGAGTACAATGCTTTCAGCTTTGTTGTTTTCTGCTCAAGATTGTTTTCACTATGCAGGGTTTTTTTTTTTTTCTAGTTCCGTATAATTTTAGGATTTTTTTTCTGTTTCTGTTAAAAAATGACTTTGGAATTTTGATAGCAATAGTATTAAATCTGTAGACCATTTTGGGTAGTATGGACATTTTAACAATATTATTTCTTCTAATCCATGAACATGGGGTAACTTTCCCTTTATTTGTGTCTTCTTCAATTTTTTTTAAACACAAAACCAGAATTTATTGAAAGCAGGTACCAGCTCTGATTAGAACAAATCAGCTTAGAGATACCGTTCCTCAGAAGAACAATACATACAAATATATATATATACACACACACACACACACATACAGAGAGAGCGAGAGAGTATATATATATAATATATATGAAAATCTCAAGGAAAGGAGAACAACTTAAAAGAATTCAACTTGAACAGGACTATATTACTAAAATGGTCTTGTTGCAAAGTAATAACAAATACCACAAAGAGCCCTACTTGAGAAAACCACGTGTCTTCAAGCCTGTGAGTGAGGACTCTGGTTCTCAAATTCTTAGAACACAGCACATGATTCTCTGGGACAGAGAGGCTGGCTGCAGCATGAGGGCCTCACTGCTGACTCCATTTAACAAAGTCCATGCCCCAGGCACAGGCTAAACACAGGGAATGAGGCCACCAGGCAAATCATACCCGCCCCTGCCAACATGAGCCCCATAAAAGAGAAGTGCTTAGTGAAACCTACAGACTTGGCAGGGAACACTGGGCCATAGACAGCTTAGAGAGAATTATTTTATGTCACATGAAAACCCTAGAATCGAAGCCCTACAATTCCCTTATCCAAATGCCCACTGACACTAGTGAGGTAGAAGAGTCAGACACAGAAGCTGTCTCCAAACCAGTATTTGGTCTTCACTAAACAAGGATAAACATAAAACACTGTTTCAGCTGCATACAGTGGTTCACATCTGTAATCTCAGAACTTCAGGAGGCCGAGACAGGCGGATCACTTGAGGTCAGGAGTTCAAGACCAGCCTGGCCAACATGGTGAAACTTCGTCTCTACTAAAAATACAAAAATTAGCCAGTGTAGTGGCACGTGCCTGTAATTCCAGCTACTTGGGAGGCTGAGGCAGGAGAATTTCTGGAATCTGGGAAATGGAGGTTGCAGTGAGCCAAGATCATGCCACTACACTCCAGCCTCAGTGACAGATTGAGACTCCATTTCAAAAAAAGAAAACCAAAAAAAACCAAACACTGTTTCACAAGTGGGCTTCGAAAGAACTACTGGGCACAGCAGGTGAAAGATCCCAAAGTCCCACTGAGCACCTCCAACAGCAAGAGGAGGAAGAAAGGGAGGAGGGGGAGGAAAGATGAGTGCAGGAGGGGAGATGTGCGTGTTCCCTGCTGAGGTTATTGCTGTCAACTGTCCTGATCTGATGATTTGTACAGTCCCCCCACTTTCTGGACCAGCCCTCTCACGGCCCAAAGCTCACTTCTCTGAGCCTAAACCTCCCAGTCTCAAGCACAGAGAACAGAAATGCCAGATGCAAAGGCTCTCTGGGTAGGGGTGGTGGAGGGAGTCTTCCGGAGAACACAGGGTTCTTGTGCACCACCTCGGTTACAGGCAGGGCAGGGCAGGGCAAAGAGGATGCTGAGGTACAGCGGGCAGAAGGCAGCAGCTCAGAGGGCAGGGAGGATTCAGCTGGAGACTGACAGGATGTTTCCATGGCATGGCCCCTGCAAGAAATGGCTGGGGTCAGCTGGGATGGAGGGCTGAAGAGCACAGCCCTACCTAACTGGTGTGGGAACAGCATGTCTTCCCTTCCTGAATTCCCCCAGAGGAACATGGCTCCTTGCTTTGGAACTTCACACTCAAACAACAAGCCTGAAGGGAAGAAGTCTTGGCTGGGCACGGTGGCTCAAGCCTGTAATCCCAGCATTTTCAGAGGCCAAGGTGGGGGGATTACCCGAGGTCAGGAGTTCGAGACCAGCCTGGCCAACATGGTGAAACCCTGTCTCTATTAAAAATACAAAACTTAGCCGGGCACGGTGGTGGGCGCCTGTAATCTCAGTTACTCAGAAGGCTGAGGCAGAAGAATCGCTTGAACTCAGGAGGCAGAGGTTGCAGTGAGCCAAGATCACACCACTGCACTCCAGCCTGGGTGACAAGAGTGAAACTCCGTCCCAAGGAAAAAAAAAAAAAAAAGTCCACCCTGTCAACTTTGGCTTCTCATTTATGGTCTGTATGCTGCTGCAGATTTGGGCAAGATGGTTGGAGAGCTTCTTAACGTTTCCCAAGGCCTCTGGAT
>NW_020257668.1:0-33169 GCF_003255815.1 Theropithecus gelada
TTTGCAGATGACATGATTGTATATTTAGAAAACCCCATTGTCTCAGCCCAAAATCTCCTTAAGCTGATAAGCAACTTCAGCAAAGTCTCAGGATACAAAATTAATGTGCAAAAATCACAAGCATTCTTATACACTAGTAACAGACAAACAGAGAGCCAAATCATGAATGAACTTCCATTCACAATTGCTTCAAAGAGAATCAAATACCTAGGAATCCAACTTACAAGGGATGTAAAGGACCTCTTCAAGGAGAACTACAAACCACTGCTCAGTGAAATAAAAGAGGACACAAACAAATGGAAGAACATACCATGCTCATGGATAGGAAGAATCAATATCATGAAAATGGCCATACTGCCCAAGGTAATTTATAGATTCAATGCCATCCCCATCAAGCTACCAATGACTTTCTTCACAGAATTGGAAAAAACTGCTTTAAAGTTCATATGGAACCAAAAAAGAGCCCGCATCTCCAAGACAATCCTAAGTCAAAAGAACAAAGCTGGAGGCATCATGCTACCTGACTTCAAACTATACTACAAGGCTACAGTAACCAAAACAGCATGGTACTGGTACCGAAACAGAGATATAGACCAATGGAACAGAACAGAGTCCTCAGAAATAATACCACACATCTACAGCCATCTGATCTTTGACAAACCTGAGAAAAACAAGAAATGGGGAAAGGATTCCCTATTTAATAAATGGTGCTGGGAAAATTGGCTAGCCATAAGTAGAAAGCTGAAACTGGATCCTTTCCTTACTCCTTATACGAAAATTAATTCAAGATGGATTAGAGACTTAAATGTTAGACCTAATACCATAAAAATCCTAGAGGAAAACCTAGGTAGTACCATTCAGGACATAGGCATGGGCAAAGACTTCATGTCTAAAACACCAAAAGCAACGGCAGCAAAAGCTAAAATTGACAAATGGGATCTAATTAAACTAAAGAGCTTCTGCACAGCAAAAGAAACTACCATCAGAGTGAACAGGCAACCTACAGAATGGGAGAAAATTTTTGCAATCTACTCATCTGACAAAGGGCTAATATCCAGAACCTACAAAGAACTCCAACAAATTTACAAGAAAAAAACAAACAACCCCATCAAAAAGTGGGCAAAGGATATGAACAGACATTTCTCAAAAGAAGACATTCATACAGCCAACAGACATATGAAAAAATGCTCATCATCACTGGCCATCAGAGAAATGCAAATCAAAACCACAATGAGATACCATCTCACACCAGTTAGAATGGCGATCATTAAAAAGTCAGGAAACAACAGGTGCTGGAGAGGATGTGGAGAAATAGGAACACTTTTACACTGTTGGTGGGATTGTAAACTAGTTCAACCATTATGGAAAACAGTATGGCGATTCCTCAAGGATTTAGAACTAGATGTACCATATGACCCAGCCATCCCATTACTGGGGTTATACCCAAAGGATGATAAATTATGCTGCTATAAAGACACATGCACACGTATGTTTATTGCAGCACTATTCACAATAGCAAAGACTTGGAATCAACCCAAATGTCCATCAGTGACAGATTGGATTAAGAAAATGTGGCACATATACACCATGGAATACTATGCAGCCATAAAAAAGGATGAGTTTGTGTCCTTTGTAGGGACATGGATGCAGCTGGAAACCATCATTCTCAGCAAACTATCACAAGAACAGAAAACCAAACACCGCATGTTCTCACTCATAGGTGGGAACTGAACAATGAGATCACTTGGACTCAGGAAGGGGAACATCACACACCGGGGCCTATCATGGGGAGGGGGGAGGGGGGAGGGATTGCATTGGGAGTTATACCTGATATAAATGACGAGTTGATGGGTGCAGCAGACCAACATGGCACAAGTATACATATGTAACAAACCTGCACGTTATGCACAACTTAAGTATATATACAACTTAAAGTATAATAATAATAAATAAATTAAAAAAAAAATAGTTTGTCTAGGGGGACATGGTGGTGGGCACCTGTAATCCCCGCTACTTGAGAGGCTGAGGCAGGAGAATCACTTGAACCCAGAGGCGGAGATTACCATGAGACGAGATCACGCCACTACACTCCAGCCCGGGGTAATAGGAGGTGACTCTGCCAACAACAACAACAACAACAAAAGTTTGTCCAGAGATTCTGGGCAAATCAAAATTACCCTGCGGCCACTGGAGATGGTGAGGTGTTGGAGCACAAGAGAATCCTGCCGCCTCTGAAGCTGTGGTGATGCTGGAGCTTGCCTGGGCTTGCTGCAACTGGCAGAACCCTGAGGTGGGTCAGAGGTTGATTGTGCACTTCAAGCATGAAGCCTGGGACTGTGTGGTTCCACTTGGCATTGAGATTGGTCTGAAGGCTTTGTCTGCTGGTATCAGCCTGGAGTTTGGGGCCAAGAGGGGCTGCCTGGTGCTGGGTTTTACTGTGGTGGGCCTGGCGTTGAGGTTTAATACAATGTCCTGTGCTCATTTTTCTCTCTTTGTTCCCATTGGATGGTCAGTCTTTGAGGTGAACAGAAGGGGAATATAAGTAATATAAAACTCCTTCCTTCCCTCTTCAATGCGTCTCTTGTGTTATACCAGGTACTGTGATCTCTCACCTGGTTTTCTGAGCTCTTATGAAAATATTTTTCTGCATGCGTAGTTGTTCTAATTGATGTTTCTGTGGACGGACAGTTACTGGAGAGTCCTATTTCACCATCTTGCTCTACCCCTTTCTAATCTCCATTTAAAAGACAAAATTGAACAATAGACTGATTAAAAAGCTTGCTTGGGTCACATATTTCATATTTGCTGGGTGGCTACAATGCCTGTGCTCTGAATTTTAGATGCTTTTCTGAACTTTAATGTTTGTTGTTCTAAATACTTTTTAGACCACTTGAATATAGATTAATCTCCATGTATTTAGAAAGGTTAAGGTTGACCTTTGTGCCAGTCATTCATTTGTTCACATGGTTTTGGTTTAAACTTGACCCTAATGCCATTTAAGGTTGAAGGTTGAATTGGAATGGCTTTTTTCATTAAGGAATTAAAAGTAAGAAAATTAGTGCATTTCAAATATGGCCATGTTTTAACTCTTCTATGATAACATATATGAAGCCAGACTTTCTTTTGCAGAGGAAATTACTTCTATAGAATCTGCTTATCATTATGCTGTGACAAACCCAGCTACTGTGACAAATCCCAAATCACCACACACATTTGGTAAATGTCAACTGACTTTACTGGCTTTCTAGGTTTAGGAAAACATAAAGTCATAAGTAAGAAGAGAATTTTTATTCCAACTGCAAGAGTTCTGAGCTACAACATTACTAGAATTGAGTAACTGCCAGTAAAGCTTCTCTGTTTTATCAAAATTCTTCATTTGTCTGAAATTTAGAAGCATTTGCCATATCAAGTTCAGGCTAGGATCTGAGTTTATGACAGGAACATTTCTAAAATTGCAATTCTATATAAGTCAATCTGATTTATTAATAGTCCATTATTCAGTAAGACAACCCCAATATGAATGCCATACAGGAATTTATGGAACCAATTACTCTTCAGAGATTGTCACTTGTTTACTGTGTGCCATGCAGTAATGTTTGGTTAGGAATAATTCATAAGTCAACATAAATGTAGTATGCAAGTAAATCAGAGAGGAAAAGTTTTGGAATGAAGAGAGAAAACTTCCACGATAAAGGGTTACAATATAAAATTGAAAAGACATGAGAGTCCAAGGCAGGAGGATCAGTTGAGACCAGGGTTTGAGACTAGCCTGGGCAATATAGCAAGATTCCATTTCTTTATTTTTACTTTTATTTTAGGTTCAGAGGGTACATGTGCAGGTTTTTTATACAGGGAAACTTGTGTCATGGGGTTTGTTGTACAGATTATTTCATCACTCAGATACTAATCTTAGTATCCAACAGTTATTTTTTCTGATCCCCTCCCTCCTCCCACCTTCCACCCTCAAGTCAGCCCCAGTGTCTCTTGTTTCCCTCTCTGTAAGACCCTATTTCTTAAAAAAAAAAATATATATATATATATATGTGTGTGTGTGTGTGTGTGTGTGTATGTGTATATATATATAGTGGGCATGGTGGTGCACACCTGTAGTCCTATCTGCTTGAGAAACTAAGGTGGGAGGATTGCTTGATCCCAGCAGTTCAAGGTTATGGTGAGCTATGATTGTACTGTTGTACTCCAGCCTGGGTGACAGAGTAAGACCCTGTATGAAAAAAAGATTGAAAAGAAGGTCAACCAGAATATTAGGGAACAGAATAGGATAATTACCTATAAAATCATTAGAGTATGAATACTCTCTGTTTCTGATGAAATAGAAACTCTTTGGAAAGGTTTGAGAAACATTGAGGCCATAGAAATAAAGTAACAATAAAAGAGTGAGAAGTAAATTAGTGTATTTCAGCCCTGGATGAACATTAGCATCACTTGAGGAGCTATTAAAAAATACTAATTAATCTGAGACAAGACTTGAGCACATTATTTGAAAGTCCCAGGTGAGTCTCATGTTCATCTAGAGTGAAGAAACTCTAAATTAAATGATGCTTTGAAGGGTATTTATAGGCCTCTTACTTTTGAAAGATCAAAAGTGAGCCATAAACAGCTTTATATCAAATTTTATCTTCAAAACATTTCATAACATTTCAAAATCTTTGTTTTTTTGTGAAAGTCCTTAAAAATAAATCTGACTTACTAGACCAATAACAGCCCCCGATGGCTTATATTTCATAAACTTTTATATTTTATACTTTCATTAGGGTGATATATTCTTTAAAATTTGTGGTAACCCTTTCTTATTCATAGTAGCTTTGGAAGAAATTAAATAAAAACGCAACCCTCACTTTAGAAAGAACTTTAGAAAGACTATAGCTCTGTTTCTTCATGTTGATTTAAATAACAGCTACCCTGCTTTTTATTCTTCTTTCTAAAGAAATCATGAAAAATCCTCTTTGGTATTTATATGGTATGAAACATTTATTTTGTGTAAACATAGAATAACTTTCTACATGACATTATTCATTTGTCAAAACACATAGAATATGTAACTTAAGAGTAAATCCTAACATGAATTATAACTTTGAGAGATAATAATGTGATAATATTAGTTCATCATTTGAAACAAATGTGTCACTATGGTGGGGGATGTTGATAGTGGGGGTATGTGGGGGTTGGGAGGATATGGAAACTCTCTGTATTTTATACTCAATTTTGCTGTGAACCTAAAACTGCTCTAAAATTAAAGTTTATTAGTTAATTTTTTTCTTTACTTTTCTTAGGAATTTAAATAGTAGTAACCAGGACTATTGGCTTTTTAAACTAATTTATAGCCAGTTATAATTATAATGGCCAAAGATACTTTATTAGTTTTCTACGATTGCTGTAACAAATTGCCAATAAACTTGGTGACTTAAAATAACATAAATTTGTTCTGTCACAGTTCTGGAGGCCAGAAGTCCAAAATCTGTATCAGTAGGCTAAAATCAAGGTATTGGCAGGGTCATGTTTCCTCTGGAGGCTCTAGGGGAAAATCTATTTCTTGCCTTTTCCAGTTTCTGGCAGCCATCAGCATTCCTTGAGTCACGGCAGCATCATTTCATTCTCTGCCTCCATAGTCACTGTGTGTGTAATCTACCTCTGTTTCCTTCCTATAAAGATACATGTGATTGCATTTAAGACCCACCTGGATAATCCAGGTTAGTCTCCCCGTCTCAAGATCCTTAACTCCATCACCTTTGCAAAGACCACTCTGATTTTTGCCATATAAGATAACATTCACGGGGTCCAGGGATTAGGAAATGAATATATTTGGGAGTGGGGAGGGACACATTTTTCAGCCTGTTGCAAATACCAGGTAAAAACTTGACCTTAGGAAAGTTTACTTTAAAACGTGACCCATGGACATAGATAGTAGAAGGATGGCTACCAGAGTCTGGGAAGGGTAGTAGGGATTGGGGGGATGGTGGGGGTGGTTAAAGGGTACTACAAAAATGGAAATAACAAATAAGATCTATGTGATAGGCACAGTAGGGTGACTATAGTCAATAATAATCACATGTTTTAAAATACAGAATGTAATTGGATTGTTTGTAACTCAAAGGATAAATGCTTGTAGGGATGGATACCCCATCTAAAACAATGAAAAATAAGGCCAGGCACAGTGGCTCATGCCTATAATCCCAGCACTTTGGGAGGTCAAGGTGGGCAGATCACAAGGTCAGGAGATCGAGGCCATCGTGGATAATACGGTGAAACCCCATCTCCACTAAAAATACAAAAAATTAGCCAGGCGTAGAGGCGGGTGCCTGTAGTCCCATCTACTCAGGAGGCTGAGGCAGGAGAATAGCATGAACACGGGAGGTGGAGTTTGCAGTGAGCCAAGATTGCACCACTGCACTCCAGCCTGGGCAACAGGGGGAGACTCTCTCTCAAAATAAATAAATAAATAAATAAATAAATAAAATAAAATAAAAATAAATAAAAATGTCCCAGGTTAGAATGCCACCTAGTGTCCTTCCATCATTCCTGATGCATCGATGGGAAGCATTGGTAATGTTCTCTTTTTATCCATTGCCTGGGCTTGTCTGTCTCTTTACATGGAAACCTGAGTGTGTCCTCTCCCCATCTCCAGTGACAGCTTCTGAGGAAAGTGTTATATTTCATAAATGCTTACCTTCTACTGTGTTTCCTAGGCACATGGTGATTATATTTACAATAATTATAATTACAATAATAAATATTTATTGCATTAAGTAACAAGTTCTCCATCCTTATCCAGCCTTATTTAATGGGAAAGGCAAATCTTGATGAGGTATTCCTGTATGTATGATATCCAATGTAATAGAGAAGCCTCAAGTTTGTAGGAAACAAAGGAAATGTTTCCGTTTAGAGTAGCTGCAAGATAAAATTTAATGCGATTTCCAAGAACTCTGACAGTATGAAAGTTGCTGCGTGTCGGTCTTGTCAGCCTCTTGCCTCTATAATATAACCAGTAAAATTAATTAAAATAAAATGGACTTTCAACAGAAATCATTCGGGAATTAGAAACAAGTGTTAATCATTGAGCTTTTTAGGTTGTTAAAGCATGACCTGAAAATGCATAAACCTGAGTGAATTTGGCAACTTGAAAAAGGCTTGGGAAACTTTTTGAAGCATCAGAAGCAGTCTGACCCCTGGTTTCAGAAGATACTATTTCCAGTACTTCAGAGGCGTGTGGGTGGTCTGAGTCATTCTCATTCCTTCCCAGTGCAATCTCTCCTTTCTGTCCTCCCCCAGCACCCATGAGCAATTGGCTCCCTTCTGTCCAGCAGACGGCAATAACTTACTGATAATGCTTCTGAAGAAAAACTTTAAAAGCCAATCACACATATAAATATATAGCAAATCAGGATTCATTAATTTACCATTTATCAACTCTGCTTCCTTCCACTACTCTTATCCAAGCTGGAATATCAGCAAGAACACTTGGATATATCAACATCAATAATGCCAGGCCATTTTTCAGGTTAAACCCTACTGTAGGGTAAGAAGATGAAAAATGAAGCATGGAACAAATGGCACTGGGTGCTCTGTTCTATTGGCACTGTTGATTTTCTTTTATGCATTCTCAAGAGTGGGATTTAATTCCGAAAGAGAGAACCTGAAGGTCTTTGCATGTGTGAATCATAAAGTCTCAGCAACCCACAAAGCCCCAGGCTCCTTTCAAAAATATTTGTTGGACACCCCAGGAGATTCTCTATACCAATGAGGGCATGGTCAGAGATGACATTTTGCTGTCACTTTTGTGCTGCCTTCTCTGCATCTAGAAGTTATGCTCCTTGGGTAGCGCTTGTGTCAATTAATTAGATATTAATAGCGGAACATATGTGCTGCTCTCCCCTGCTGCCTCTTGGCTTTAAACAGGCTGCTGAGGGTCGGTGAGAGACTACTGATATGTATGAAGACTTTGGAAGGATGAGAGAGGGGAAACATATTAGGCTTCCAACCTGGGGTTTGACTGCTTGTTCCCAGCTCCTGCTGCTCTGCTTTGCCAGAAGATGACTTCCTCCTGACCCTGCCTGTCATCATTTTTGTCCTTGAAACTCTCCCATAAACAGTCCATTGAATCAGAGATACTGTGGCTTTCCAGAGGCCTGCCTCTTATAATGTTCTTGAAGATGAATATTTAGGGAAAACAAGAAAGGCCATTAAGACTTTGTTTTCAGGGACATTGAGTTGGGAAAGCTAAAATGTGCCTCAGTGCCTGACAGACAATGGGACATCCTCCATTCCTGTGTTTCCTAATACTTGCATGCCAAGTACAATCTCTTGAATGTAGCTTCCTAATCAGGTTTGAAGTGGAGGGTCTTCTAGGGAAAGACCTAAAATTCCACTTTTCATTTGTTCTTTTGGCAACCCCTATTGTGATGGTTAATATTAGGTGTCAATTTGATTGGTTTGCAGGATGCCTAGATGGCTGTTCAAGTATTGTTTCTGGTTGTGTCTGTGAAGGTGTTGCCAGAGGAGATTCACATTTGAGTCAGTGAACTGGAAGAGGAAGACCCACCCTCAATGTCGGTGGGCACCATCCATTTGGCTGCCAGAGTAGCTAGAATAAAACAGGTGGAAGAAGGTGGGATACGTTGGCTTGCTGAGTCTTCTGGCTTTTATTTTTCTCACATGCTGGATGCCTCCTCTTATTCCTCCTGCCCTTGGATATCAGACTTGAGGTTCTTCTGTTTTGGACTCTTGGGCTTACACCAGTGTATTGCCAAGGGCTTTTGGGCCTTCAGCCACAGACTGAAGGCTGCACTGTCAGCTTCCCTGCTTTTGAGGCTTTTGGACCTGGGCCAAGCCACTACTGGCTTCTTTGTTCCTCAGCTTATGGACAGCCTATCATGGGACTTCACCTTGTGATTTTGTGAGTCACTTCTCTATAATAGACTCCCTTTCATATATACATAAACCCTATTAGTTCTGTCCCTCTGGGGAACCCTAACTAATACACCTATTCTGTTTATCTAAAAATCTAGCTAGTGGTCAGATCACTCACTGTGCACTGCCTATGCTTTACCCTGCCTCTTTCAATAGTTGACAAATCCTCAGAATGATAGTCTATTCAAAAAAGAGCTGTTTTGTCAAAATGTTCACAAGACTACTTTAAGTCTGCTGCTCATGGAGACTGGGACTGCCTCCTTTTATCACAAACATACTTCTTTTTTTGCAGTATCTTTGCTGTGAGTGAAGCCTGTCTGCCCCAATCTAGTCTGGGTGATTCAGATATGAGGACATTGGGAGGCATGTTGGCTGGTTCCGTTTCTGCACCACCTTCATGAGTTACTTGGGTGAGTCAGTTTTGAGTTCAGTCTTCTGATCTATTAGATTATTGGGTTGGATCAAATGATGTTTCAGTTTCCTTCCAACTTGACTACATTTGGATCAAAAGAGATTTTTGAGTTACTTGGTATATTCTTAACAGCTGTTCACTGATTTGTTATATGGAAGTTTCTAGGAAAAGATCTAGGACCATCCCTATTCTTAAAAACCTGATATGTTCAAAAAATGGTGATAAACTGCATGTTCATCACCATGATAATTCCTACATTTATACAGAGATGAGTAGTTTTGTAAAGTGTGTTCACATTTATTATCTCAAATGGCCTGCTTAGGGTATGCGAAAGCTGGGGTTCAGAAAAGGTGCTTATTCAAGACCTCGAGGCTAGTTGTTTCCATCTATTTTGTGTTACTATAAAGGAATCCCTGGAGCTTGGAATATATAAATAAAAGAAGTTTACTTATCTCAGTTTTGTAAGCTCTACAGGTATGGTGCTGACATCTGCTTGGCTTCTGGTGAGAGCCTCAGGCTGCTTCTACTCATGGTGGAAGGATAAGGGGAGCCAGTGTGTGTAGATATCATATGTGAGGAGAGGAAGCAAGAGATAGAAAGGGGAGGTGCGAAGTCTTTTTTAACAACCAACTCTCATGGGAACTAATTGAGTAAGAACTCATCACTGAGGAAAGGGCATTAATCTATTCATGAAGGATCTTCCCTGTGACCCAAAAACCTCGCATTAGACCCTACCTCCAACATTGGGAATCAAATTTCAACACGATTTTTGGAGGGGTCAAACATCCAAACCATAATACTAGTAAATGAGCTGGGACTAGAACCCACTTTTTCTCACTTGAAGTTTGGCACTCTTTCTACCTCACTGTAATAAAATAGTACTGAAACAATACAAGCCAGAAGGCAGTAATATCATCCGAATGGTATAGGCTATGCTCTGTGAATGTCTTCTGCAAAGAAGGTAGCAAGTGAGTAGAAAAAGCTTACATTTTAGTTTCTCTTAAAAGATATTACAAGTGTCAATACTATTGCCATGGTGAACATTCCTGTAAGTTACATTTCTTTTTAAGTACCACAGTCACCAATACAGCATTTGTTTTGTTTTTATGAGCTAGACTTTATAGTGCTGGTTGTTTTCCTATTCTGGGCTGGTTTTTCCTCCACCAAGGATCTTTATTTGTATACCATTTTCTTATTTTGGTGCTTGAAATAAATGATAAGTAACCTTGATAGAGAACATAGATACCTGTACAAATTAGCTTTTCTCCTACTGCATAGAGGCCATCCTTATAAGAAATCTAATCTATAGCACTCTTCTCTGTTCTAAGAAATGATATAGAATCAGATTGGCTAGATTATTATTTAAGTCTCATCAAAGACCAGTTGGTAACATATCTCTTGACTTGGCATGACTAAGCTTACAAGCACTAGAGGGTAGAAATTGATAAGCAACTTATAGTTGTATAATATTTTTCTTATTAGAATTGACTGCTCTTCTAATATTATTTTTTATTCTGTGCCTTTGTAAAATTTAATTGAATTAAATTTTACCAAATGAAGGACAGTAGCATTTGAGGTATACAGAAATGTTTAATACATTGGGGATGGGAAAAGAGAAAAAAAACAATAGCAAGCCCAATTAATTTCTTCCCTGTGAACTCCCTATGAACCTTCTACAGTTAAGAGAGCAAATTGTACTAAAAACTCCATTGTTCAGGAAAGTCTTTGTTTAAAGAATGAATGCAAATTCCAAGACTTCGGCTTATTGAATTTATTTCAATGGCTTGTGGCCAAAAATTTAATGAGGACTGAAACAGCTGATATCTCCCAGCATTCAACTCTGTACCACCGGGACTACAGCTGAGAGAGAGAGTTGTCTTAAAGTTCAAGACAGAGTTAATATATTCTGTCTATTTGCAACTTTCATCAGAATGAAGTCACCTTCATAACAATGACTTGTAACATGAGTTTGTCCTCATTTGCCATTTTTAGCTGAAATTTTGAGTGAAAATAAAGGAAAATAAATCACTCTGTCCTCTTCTTTCTCTTTTTACCTTAAAGATTTGGGGACTGCTTTTAAATTTCACAGTGACAGGGATGACAGCAAAGGAGAAAATATCCTTTTAGTAGTTTGCAAAGCTAATTTGAGTGATTAGCTTCATGAATGCTAGAAGAGTAAACTTGGAATTCTTAGTCTCACTGAATAATTAATAAGTAATTTTGAGTGGACCAAACCAAGATGAAGAATGAAAAATGAGAAGGCAAGGACCACACAGTTCTTAGATGTCTCTGTTTATCTCTCTTTATAAGCAATACACTGCTTTCAACATTTTTCAGTGTCTACCGTTTATTGAATACTTAGAAGATAATGCACTACTATGTCATGCTTAGGGTCTCTGAAAGACAAAGAAATGTGAATCCCAGTCCTTTCCATGTGGAACAGAGCCAGATTGATACAGAGAAATTAGGGTATTATTAGCCATTGTATGAGTGTGTGCATATGTGTTTATGTGTGTGTATGTATGTGTTTATGTGTATGTATGTGTACATATTTTCCTTCTGGGATCTTGACAAGTATCTTGGGAATTACAAATTGTATTATTTTATCAGGATCAAAATGAGTAGGAATATTAGCAATCAGTATCGAACTCATGGATTTCTTTTTAGCACAAGAAGAGCAGGAAGCCTCCTTCCTTGCTCTGCGCCTTACAGAATCTGGATAGGGTAAAATATTGGGCATTAGATGAAAATAGGAGATAAACCCGAGATTAGAATGTTACTTGGGATCTTCTAGCTTTTTTCCTAGAGATGTATTTTTCATGCTGAGCATACAGCACTAACTCTAGTCAAATTAATACCAGCTTTTAATCTGAATTGAAACTCTAGAGATGATGGCTCTAATATTCACACATAGAATAGCTGAACCTCAGGCACTAATGCTTTAACAAACAACATAGTTTAGCTGAAATAGACTTTTACTGTATATTATCAAGCAGGTGAATTTAATGTGAAAGTTATTTCCATAATTAAGGCTATTGAGAGTGTCACTGTAATTATAGATACTTAAAAAAAGTTCCTTTCTAATTATCATCTGAGGGGTGTGTGCTCTCAGTGGATTAATGATAGCATTACCCACTGCTGAGCTAGACTCAGGATTAAATAGACCTAACATCTGCTGCTGTGACATCTACCCAATGCACTTTATGGTAATATATTGGGTCAGGCTTCTATTGACTTATCTTTAAAAGCTATGTTTGCTTCAATTAGCTAGAAAGTTCTAGCATAAGTGGACTTAATGCCTGAATTAATGGAAAACCTCTTTCAATTTTCCACTTTATTTTGCAAATAGAAATGGAATTTCAATGTATGGCGTAGGTAAATGCTAAATATTATCTTTGTTGGGGATTTTATTTTAAGCTCCAGCGTTTCTTTTTTAATATCACAGAGTGAAATTGACTAGGACAGAGAATAGTTTTTAAACTTTGAAATTTTCATTGTGGAAAATATAAATTAACTGAGGGAAAATAGGGATTCCTTGGGGAAAGGAGGTGACTTTTTTTGTAAATCAAGGCCATAAAACAGTGTGGAAAGTTATCTCTGTACATATAGGTATTGTGGGTCATATTAATTAGAAAGTGACAGCTTTTGGGGCGGGTAGGTCTGATTTTGACAGCATCCTCAGAATAATTATTATATGCAAATCTATTTTTATTAGATAATAAAATCTATAAAATATTCACTGTTTATTTTTAATTATTGCATAAATGATTGTGTTTTTTCCAAAGTAGCAAGCTCAGAATGCAAAGAGCTGAACTTGATAAAGAAGTTAGTCAATTGGCATGAGAATTTCTACCTAGAAAACATATTTTTCCAATATGAATTTATTTTGATATAACTGACTCTAATATCCTATTGAGATAGGTTTTACAAGAGATGTTCCAGTGTGTGGCAAGGTAATGAGATAATGGAATCCTTGTGAAGTTTTATATGCTGGAAAGTCTTTTGGGGGTTTCCAGCCCAGCATGCAGGGAGCTTAGAAGTCACCACTTCTTCCTGACAACAAAAGAAACACTCAACAAAATGAAAAATCAACAGCTCTTCTTAGATTCATCAGAGAAGTGAGATCACAGGGAAAACCAGTGTCTCCCCAAGTTGGAGAGACAGACAGTCAGATACAGATAATCACAACTTACCGGAACAGAAACCCACAACCAGGAAATTCCTTCAGAAGCAGTGATGGGGTAGGACAACCTGAACGGCAATCGATGTATCACTAGGGGCTCGGTGTGAACAAGTCTGGACAAGACCCTGGGGTGGGGGCCGAATCATGGGGGACTCTAACTTTGTGAGTTTCACCTCCAGTAGCTCTACTAGGTCCTCATGTAAATATCTTTGTACTTCTGTCAGAGGTGTGTGAACCAGCACAACTCCATCTTGAATAGAAGCTGGGTAAAATGAGGCTGAAACCTACTGGTTTGCATTCCCAGGAGGTTAAGGCATTCTAAGTCACAAGATGAGATAGAAGGTCAGCACAAGGTACTGGTCATAAAGGCCTTGCTGATAAAATAGGTTGCAGTAAAGAAGATGGCTATAACCCACCAAAACCAAGACAGCAATGAGAGTGACCTTTGGTCATCCTCACTGCTATACCCCCACCAGCACCATGACAGTTTACAAATGCCATAGCAATGTCAGGAATTACCTTATATGGTCTAAAAAGGGGAAGCATGAATAATCCACCCCTTATTTAGCATATCATCAAGAAACAACCATAAAAAAGGGCAACCAGCAGCCCTCAGGGCTGCTCTGTCTATGGAGTGGCCATTCTTTTATTCATTACTTTCTTTATAAACTTGCTTTCACTTTAGCGACTCTCCTTGAATTCATTCTCGTGTGAAATCCAAGAACCCTCCCTTGGGATCTAGATCTGGACCCCTTTCCTATAACACTTCCAGCAGGTGGGAGGGAAAAAGGAATCATTTAAAAATATGCCAGAGCACTCTGCTCTTCTTAATAAGGCCTACCCTGAGGAGAAACTATTTTACCAGAGCCTAATTTGCTGGAATTTAATTAGAGTGGAATCTAACTGAGATGATATTCTAGCCATTCTGTCCCACCTAATGGGGAAAAGAGACAGAGAAGCACTGATGAAGTTCACAATACAGAGGCATGGGCTTCCCAAAAGACGGATACCCAATCAGAGTAGAAAACTTCCCCTCTCTATATACCATTAAATACCAATTTATTGGTATTCAACTTGTATTAATACATCACGTTCAGATTTGAAAGAAAAATTGGAAGGCATAAAAAAGGCAGAAACAGTTGAAGAGACTGAACAAGCATCAAAACCAGCATCAGATATGGCAGAGATGTTGAAATTACTAGACTGATAACTTTCAACAACTATAATTAATATGTTAAGGGCTCTAATAGAAAAATGTAAACTGGATGTGGCTGAGGAGAGAGTCTCTGAGCTTGAGGATATGACAACAAAAAACTCCAAAACTGAATAGCAGAGGAAAAACAAAACTGAACAAGAAACTCAAAACTCAAACCAAAAATACGAAAATAGGATATTTAAGAAATGGGGAACAACTACAAAGGGTGTAACATACATACAATGACAATAACAGAGGAGAAGAAATAAACAGAAGCGATATTTGATGTAATAAGTACTGAGAATTTCTCCAAATTAATGTCAGACACCAAACCACAGATCTGGAAAGCTCAGAGAACACCAAGCAAGATAAACACCAAAAAATGACACATGAGCATATCATATTCAAACTTCAGAAAATCAAATATATAAAAAAAAATCTTGAAAGAAGCCATAGGGAAAAAATACCTTACCTACAGAGGATCAAAGATAATAATTACATCTGACTTCTTATAAAACATAAAACCAAGAAGAGAGTAGAGTGAAATATTTAAAAGATTGAGGCAAAAAAACCCCTACCAAACTAGGATTCTGTATCCTATGAAAATGTCCTTCAAAAGGAAAGGCTTTCTCATACAAACAAAAATTGAAGAAATTGGTTGCAAGTAGATCTTCCTTGCAAAACATGTTTTGTTTTGTCTTGTTTTGTTTTTTAAAAAGGTCTTCATAGAGAAGGAAAATGATACAAGTCAGAATCTTGGGTCTACGTAAAGGAAAGATGAGTATCACAGAAGGAAATAAGTGAAAAATGTGTCTCAGCAACATGGGACCAAAGAATCTACCTCGTGTTTTGGAATTCTTCCTCCTACACTTCTTAGATGACCTGAAACTGCAGCCTTTCCTCTTCAGGCTGTCCCTGAACCATGCATCTAGTCACAGTGCTTGGAAACTTGCTCACATCCTTCTGATTGTCAGCTTTGGCCTCACCTCCACAACCCCATGAACTTCAACCTGTCCTTAGCTGACATTGGTTTCACCCCTGCCATGATTTCAAAGATAACTGTAGGCATCCAAACTCACAGCAGAATCATTTTATATGTGAGCTGTCTGAAATAGATGCCTTTTACAATTATTTTTGGATGTTAGCACAATCTACTCATGACTGTGATGGCCTATGACCCATTTGTGGCAACTTGTCATCTCCTGTACTACACGGGGATCAGCAATCCCCACCTCTGTGGCCTCCTGCTTCTGGTCTCTCTCTCTCTCTTTTTTTTATCAGTCTTTTGGAAACCCAGCTGTATAGTTTGATGGTGTCACAGTTCTTTCATGCAAATGTAGAAATTCCTCATTTCTTCTGTGACCCTTCTCAGTTTCTCCACCTTTCCTGTTCTTACACTGTCACCAATAACACATTAATGCATTTTATTGGTGCCATCTCTGTGGTCCATTCTCAGGGCTCCTTTACTGTTATACTCAAATTATGTTCTCCATCCTCATAACACTATAAAAGGTGGGAAGTATAAAGCAAACCTTCTCCACCCATTGCTCTCACCTGTCAGTTGTTTGCTTATTTTATGGAACAGGCCTTGGAGTATACCTTAGTTTGGCTGTCTCACCTCCCCCAAGAACGGGTGTGGTAGCCTCAATGGTATATACCACAGTCACCCTCACGTTGAACCTTTCATTCACAGCCTGAAGAACAGAGACATCAAGAATGCCTGGTGGTGGCTCCTCAGCATAATCGCCTGGTATCAATACCTGTGCTATCCTTTATGGAGTGTGGTTAGAAAAAACAGCAAACTCAAATATCTGGAGCCAGAAACGCTGCATGTTTGGTTACATATTTTTTTCAGCCCTTGTAGCTTTCAATCATCTTGTAGTTTCATATCTGGATATCGCTTCTTTTGGTATGTCTTTAATAGGATCAAGAGAGTATTCTGGAATCCTACCTACATTATAATCACTGCATGATTGAATCCTATGACAGCTATAGAGCCTTCTTTATCTCTCTTTTGTGATCCAGGCATGTTGGATAAATGTACAACTCTCTGTTTTAAGAAATACTATTTTCAGAGCAGTTTTAGGTTCACAGCAAAATTGACAGGAAGGTATAGAGATTTCCCATATGCTCTCACACATGCATAGACTCTCAAATTTTCAACATCCTCCACCAGAGTGGTACATTTGTTGCACTTGATGAATCTACATTGACACATCATAATCACCTAAAGTTTGGAGTTAGCTCAAGGGTTCACTGTTGGTATTGTACATTCCATGGGTTTGCACAATTGTACAATGATGTGTATTCATCATTCTAGTACATACAGTATTTTCACTACTCTAAAAATCCTCTGTGCCCTGCCTATCCATTCCTCCCCTTTTCCCCACCCCAACTCCTTGTAACCACTGATCTTTTACATCCTCAATGCCATGTAGTTGTAATCATACAGTATATAGTACATATAGTCAATTGCATGTAGTAATTTGACCAGCAGCTTAATAGTCTGTCACTGGGGAGAATGGCATAAAATAAGACAGATGATGAAGGGAAGCAATTATTCATAAAGCAAGTTTCTGAGAAAAAATGGCTAGTGCTCCATATTTAGATCAGATTGGGGTAAGTATTTCATATGGTTTCTGAGCAGTGGTGGTACTAGTCATTGGGATAACAATGTATACGTTCTGTGACACTTTCGGATTAGGTGAGATCACAGCTAGTAACTGAAGATACAGGAACTGATTCTGGTTTCAGAGAGGGGACAGATGAAGCTTAAACAGATTTCAAATGTCTTCCATTCCCAGGAGTCCACATTACTGGAATTGAGGAAATGGAACAAATCTGGATATTCAAAGGTCCTAATGTACATTTAGTTATTTTTTTTTTTTTCAATCATTAGAGACCTGGCAAGGCTGACCTGGTAGCTAAAGGTCCTCACTATCTGATGGAATTGGAGTGATTAGCATATGCAGATAAAGTAATACTATTAGCTACCGTTTGTTATAATCCTACTATGTACCAGTTCTCTGTAGGTTTTAAGTCTCATAACAATACTGAAAGATGTTACTGAAAGAGGGTTTAAAGATAAACCCTCCAATGAAGTAAGAAAACATCTTTTTCTTTCTGCCTTCAAGAAAAAGAGAGAGCTAGATTTTTTAATTGCTAATGATAAGCTCTCTGGGTATATGGGACCACTGGAAGAATAAGAAAATAATAGAATAATAGAGGAATAATATTAGAGGAAAAATATAGGAGGAAACAGGGGTTGTGAAGAAGATAGAAGAAGGAAAGAAAAGATATATTCTGGGCAAAACAAAGAAGGACAAAAGAATTTTCACCTGCGGAAAAGAAAATAGGAGATTACCAGAGAAGAGTACTAGTGACCTCGGAGCTAATTCTGAAAGGTTGGTTTGGGAAATGTTTTAAGATTGGGCCCATTAGAATCAGAGCCTGAGAAGAGGATTCTTATGCAAATATTTAGTGAAGGAGGGCTCTCCAGTAGTGGAATCTGTAAGGAAATGAGGAAAGCAGGGTACACCAGAAGAAACTAAGAAAAATATGAGTTCAGGTGAAGCATAGTCTCATCCTGATTGAAATGAACTTTGGAGCTTGTGTGGCCAGCATCTACTGGGCTCACCTATTATGGTATGGTATCATCCACTGGCTATGAGCTACTAGGGGTTGGTGTGTGACCTCCCAGATATCTCCAAGATAGGCAGGGTTCAGAAGTGAGCCATCTGCATCCAATACCCACAGACCAGGCTTATATAAGGGGATCTTGTTGAGACACCAATAGCATCTGTTATGGGAAGAGGAGAGCCTACTGCTTGGGAAGAGTCAAGTGGATGGGCCTGGAAAAGACCACAGTAAGAGGCATCACACCACATGGAAACCAGGTCTTTACTTGCAGACTTCCTAGTTTTTGAGCACTTCCCATTATTTGTATCTTGGAGCTCTTTCAGCTGTTGCCCTCATGCTGTCTGGTAAGCTTCTTACTCAACTGCATCTAGAACTGTTGGTGGACCAGCAGGGCTAATATCAGTCTGTTCCATAGGAATATACTCAGGGCTCATCACATTGCCCACTGTGGATATCCCTATACTTAGTGTCTAATAAAAACAAGGAACTGATAACTAATGGTATAGTGGTAGGCAGACTCCTTATACTTGTAACTGGGAGAGGTGCTGAATTAAAGCAGCTCAGACAGCCTTTACATTGGAGAGTGATTAACAGTTTCCTTGTAGTTATTAATAGCTGCTCATGTAGCTCAAACTCCTGGAAATGCAAGGCCTCTGGTAAACTGAGTCAGAGACTATGGCTTAGCTGTGAGGTCATGGAAGTCCTCTTTCTCTCACATTTAATTTAAATCCTAGAACCCACATAATGGGACTGGACTATTGCCCAGAATTTCAGATAGTTAAAACTAGGTTGAAGAAGAGATGCCAATACACTTAGCCAAACAGCTGCAGGCCACTCACAGCAGGACTGTCTCATCACCTCTCACACTCTTGTGTAGGAAGATGGGACTTGATAAAAAGTGTTTACTCCCAATGGCCCCGTGCACAAACCAGAGGAAAGAGAGAAAAAAAATTGTTCTGTATTCTGGTCATTGGGTAATGAACTGAAATCCAGTTCAAAGTGTCATACTTATGGTAATTGGGTTTCTCCTTTTCTGTGAATAAGTAAAGAAGGCAATATAGACTTGGAAATACATCTCATTAGACTGAAGGGTAGGAAACCTATTTTCTGTTCTTGGTTTTGTCCTTGTGTGACCTTGAGAAAGTCATTGAATATTTCTGTGCTTCTGCTTGTCCACTGCAACTGTGTAACTGTTTGCTAATCATCTTCCTAAATAAGAAATCAGGATGTGATTATTTTACAGCCCAATTATTTTACTAATGATAAATGTGCTTGGGATAACCTCAAAACAGGCCATTTGGGTGGCTCTGGTCAAGGTGTTATGGTCATGCTGGGCTGTCATTAGAAGCAAGAAGACAAAGACTATGTCAAGTTACTCAGGTAGTCAATTGTGTAAAATAATTCAATCCACTCAACTGAGAAAGAAAAATAGTCAACAAATTATTGTCAGAGAGATAACAATGTCTAAAAATTGTTTCAGTGGCTTTTCAATTTTTGACTAATTTTCTTGGCATCAAGAAAACTTTTTGGAAAATATGTTAAAATGCATTTTTATAATCTTTTGAATTCTTAACTTCATTTTATGAAAATATTATGAAAATTATATATTTGATTCTGACACTTGATGCTAATAGCAATGATAAAACTCCAGATTTCTAAATTACATCTATTTAACTTGACTTCACAGAATTTTTCATTTATAATGATCATACAGGTGGTGGGTATGTGGCTTCAGAGAAATTAAGTTATAAAGTACCTGGGGTGTGTATTAGTATTCACTGTCAAATTAGTTTAATAATTAACAGAAACTGCATAGAAACTGTTTTGCTTTTTTATTGTCCTTTTCTTTAATCTGCTAAATTTCTATAAGAATCAAGAGAATATAAATGAGAGAAAAAAATAAGCAAAGGCTCTGGATCAATTACCAATCATGTCTGAATTAAGTCTTTTCTTAAGTTAGTTTTTCTTAGACCATTGCCCTTTTTATCCCTCTTTAAGATTCTCGAGGGCTTTCTCCTTCCTGACTTTTGTCCTCAAACTTTCTCCTGAGGTAGACTTGGGAAGATGATAACAATTCTATGTAACACTTATGAAACATTTCTCAGTTCACCAACTCATACAAAAGAATTTTATTCTTTCAGAAAATTGGTGGGTTTGGTAGAATAGGAATTCTTCTTCTTATCTAAATATGAAGGAATTGAAAGGCAGTATTCCATATGGATCAACCCCTGGTCCAAAGTACATGGATAAATTTGGAAAGTGACACATTAAAGAATGCCCACAAATGCCAATGGGATACTCAAGAAAGGAGTCCGTTTTTGCTGATTTGCTCTGTTTTACATTCCTTTTTGAGTTGCATTCTCATTTAATTAAATTTATTTCTTAGGAAATATTTCATACTTAAAAAACAACATGATAAAATACATATGAGGATTATGAAGCGTAATGATAAGGTGAATTCTCATGAAACCAGCAACCATGTAAGAGTTAGAACAATACTAATAGAATTTTTTTATTTATGTGTTGCTCTCTTGCCTCTCTGCCTCCCTGATCACCCCCACCTAGAAATAATGACTACTTTAGATTTTGTATTTTTCTCTTAAATAGTACTTAAAATTGTATATGTAGACACTTCTCAACAATTCATTGTTTAATTAGTTTTGCATTGTTTGATTTTGACCTTTACAAAAATGACAACAGTTTATAGTCTTATGAGATGTGCTTTTTTCATTCAATAGTAAGTTTATTTTTCTTTATTTTTCTTTTTTATTATACTTTAAGTTCTAGGGTACATGTGCGCAATGTGCAGCTTTGTTACATATGTATACATGTGTCATGTTGGTGTGCTGTACCCATTAACTCATCATTTACATTAGGTATATCTCCTAATGCTATCCCTCCCCCCTCCCCCCACCCCACAATAGGCTCTGGTGTGTGATGTTCCCCTTCCTGTGTCCAAGTGTTCTCATTGTTCAATTCTCACCCATGAGTGAGAATATGTGGTGTTTGGTTTTCTGTTGTTGCGATAGTTTGCTGAGGATGATGGTTTCCAGCTGCATCCATGTCCCTACAAAGGACATAAACTCATCCTTTTTTATGGCTGCATAGTATTCCATGGTGTATATGTGCCACATTTTCTTTATCCAGTCTGTCACTGATTGACATTTGAGTTGATTCCAAGTCTTTGCTATTGTGAATAGTGCCGCAATAAATACATGTGCATTTGTCATTATGGCAGCATGATTTATAATCCTTTGGGTATATACCCAGTAATGGGATGGCTGGGTCAAATGATATTTCCAGTTCTAGATCCTCAAGGAATCGCCACGCTGTCTTCCACAATGGTTGAACTAGTTTACAGTCCCACCAGCAGTGTAAAAGTGTTCCTGTTTCTCCACATCCTCTCCAGCACCTGTTGTTTCCTGACTTTTTAATGATTGCCATTCTAACTGATGTGAGATGGTATCTCATTGTGGTTTTGATTTGCATTTCTCTGATGGCGAGTGATGATGAGCATTTTTTCATGTGTCTGTTGGCTGTATCTGTATAAATGTTTTCTTTTGAGGAGTGTCAGTTCATATCCTTTGCCCACTTTTTGATGGGGTTGTTTTTTTCTTGTAAACTTGTTTGAGTTCTTTGTAGGTTCTGGATATTAGCCCTTGTGAGATAAGTAGATTGCCAAAATTTTCTCCCATTCTGTAGGTTGTCTGTTCACTCTGATGGTAATTTCTTTTGCTGTGCAGAAACTCTTTAGTTTAATTAGATCCCATTTGTCAATTTTGGCTTTTGTTGCCATTGCTTTTGTTGTTTTAGACATGAAGTCGTTGCCCATGCCTATATCCTGAATGGTATTGCCTAGGTTTTCTTCTAGGGTTTTTATGGTTTTAGGTCTAACAGTTAAGTCTCAAATCCATCTTGAATTAATTTTTGTATACGGTGTAAGGAAGGGATCCAGTTTCAGCTTTCTACTTATGACTAGCCAGTTTTCCCAGCACCGTTTATTGAGTAGGGTATCCTTTCCCAATTTCTTGTTTTTTTTGTCAGGTTTGTCAAAGATCAGATGGTTGTAGATGTGTGGTATTATTTTTGAGGGCTCTGTTCTGTTCCATTGGTCTATATCTCTGTTTTGGTACCAGTACCATGCTGTTTTGGTTACTGTAAATAGATGCAATAAAAAGTGATAAAGGGGATATCACCACTGACCCCACAGAAATACAAACTACTATCACAGAATACTATAAACACCTCTACGCAAATAAACTAGAAAACCTAGAGGAAATGGATAAATTCCTGGACACATGCACTCTCCCAAGACTGAACCAGGAAGAAGTCGAATCCCTGAATAGACCAATAACAGGCTCTGAAACTGAGGCAAAAATTAATAGCCTACCAACCAAAAAAAAGTCCAGGACCAGATGGATTCATAGCCAAATTCTATCAGAGGTATGAGGAGGAGCTGGTACCATTCCTTCTGAAATTATTTCCATCAGTAGAAAAAGAGGGAATCCTTCTTAACTCATTTTATGAGGCCAACATCATCCTGATACCAAAGCCTGGCAGAGACACAACAAAAAAAGAGAATTTTAGACCAATATCCCTGATGAACATCGATGCAAAAATCCTCAATAAAATACTGGCAAACTGAATCCAGCAGCACATCAAAACACTTATCCACCATGATCAAGTGGGCTTCATCCCTGGGATGCAAGGCTGGTTCAACATACACGAATTGAAAAATGTAATCCAGCATATTAACAGAACCAAAGACAAAAACCACATGATTATCTCAATAGATGCAGAAAAGGCCCTTGACAAAATTTAACAGCCCTTCATGATAAAAACTCTCAATAAATTTGGTATTCAAGCCTGTAATCCCAGCACTTTGGGAGGCTGAGACGGGCGGATCACGAGGTCAGGAGATCCAGACCATCCTGGCTAACACGGTGAAAACCCGTCTCTACTAAAAATACAAAAAACTAGCCGGGCGAGGTGGCGGGCGCCTGTAGTCCCAGCTACTCGGGAGGCTGAGGCAGGAGAATGGCATAAACCCAGGAGGTGGAGCTTGCAGTGAGCTGAGATCCGGCCACTGCACTCCAGCCTGGGCAACAGAGTGAGAATCCGTCTCAAAAAAAAGAAAAAAAAATTTGGTATTGATGGAACATATCTCAAAATAATAAGAGCTATTTATGACAAACCCACAGGCAATATCTTACTGAATGGGCAAAAACTGGAAGCATTCCTCTTGAAAACTGGCACAAGACAGGGATGCCCTCTCTCACCACTCCTATTCAACATAGGAAGTTCTGGCCAGGACAATCAGGCAAGAGAAAGAAATAAAGGCTGTTCAATTAGGAACAGAGGAAGTCAAATTGTCCCCGTTTGCAGACGACATGATTGTATATTTAGAAAACCGCATCGTCTCAGTCCAAAATCTCCTTAAGCTGATAAGCAACTTCAGCAAAATCTCAGGATACAAAATCAATGTGCAAAAGTCACTAGCATCCTTATACACCAATAACAGACAAACAGAGAGCCAAATCATGAGTGAACTCCCATTCAAAATTGCTTCAAAGAGAATAAAATACCTAGGAATCCACCTTACAAAGAATGTGAAGGACCTCTTCAAGGAGAACTACAAACCACTTCTCAATGAAATAAAAGAAGACACAAATGGAAGAACATTCCATGCTCATGGATAGGAAGAATCAATATCGTGAAAATGGCCATACTGCCCAAGGTAATTTATAGATTCAATGCCATCCCCATTAAACTACCAGTGACTTTCTTCACAGAACTGGAAAAAAGTACTTTAAAGTTCATATGGAACCAAAAAACAGCCCACATTGCCAAGACAGTCCTAAGCAAAAAGAACAAAGGTAGCATTGCGCTACCTGACTTCAATAGTATGTTTAAATATTCATTTCTAAAGTTTTGTTTGATGTGGTTTATTCCTTTTTATTGTGGAGGAATATAATTTACTAGTTTATTCATTTGTTTATCCATATCCTTGTCAATGAACCTTTGGATATTTGAGGGGTTACCCATTCTTAATGAATAGGAACAATGTTTTTATGAACTTGCGTTTCTGTGCAAGGGTTCTGTACGTATTTACCCAAGGCATATCTATAAAATGTGTATCTACTAAACTTCAGCAGGTTATGGCATGGTTCTTTCCAAAGTGGCTGTACAAGTTACACTCTTACCAATAGTGTAAAAGAGTTCCACTTGATCAACATTCTCTCCATTCTTTTGCTATTATCATATTTGTAAATCTTTTCCCTCTTGTGGGTGTATATAGTGCTTTGTCTTGAAGCTTCAGTTTTAAATAGAGGTCGGATTTGCTTCTTTTAAATTCCTTAATCCCACCTAGAAGTTGCCACCTCTCCAAATCCATTTGTTTGCAGAGAAATTGGACTGTGCTTCATGATTAAATAAAATGAAGGAGTCTGCTGCCCTACAGGGAAAACTTGAATTCTCTCAGGCCTTCCTCTGCTTCCTCATTAATACACTGCAGCTTCTAAACAACACAAGAGGAGGACACAGCTTCTTAGTCTCAAAGACTGTTTCTTCTCCCACTCTGCTAACTCAGATTCCACAAATATATGTGAGGCAGATCCAGTTTTTCTTGTTTTTGGTCTACTGCAAGCATGACTGCTCTGCTGAGCATATTAAGCTTTGACGCTGCATGGTTGGTAATATGTTGAGTGAAACAGTCAGAAATTCGCAGTGGGGCATGAATGATGAATTTTCTATAGCAGTAGGGATAGAATCTGCTACTCATCAAAGGCTGAAAAACAGGCCTCCCTTAGAAGTCAAGACAGAAGAAAAATGAGCTTGGAATGAGAAAGTACATGATAGAAATGTGGATATCTTCAAAGAAATATGAAAGTTAATGATTACAGGCATACGCAAACTCCACACTGAGATATGCCTTTCCAGATAGCAATATTTTCATAGGTATTTAAAGACCCTGGAGATGTTCTTCAGCCCCAGAGAATATCAGCAGATATTCTGAAGCCTAGAAATGGTGAACGACTTGCTCAGGTTTACACAACTAGTTATTCAGAGACCTAGACTAGACTCTGGGATGTTTGAGTACCACATAAGCGTGCTTTCCATTAAAACACAAACTATTGCTTCCTCTATTTGGCTCTCTACTTTTTCTTCGGCTGATTAAACTGAAACAATGCCATAGTATACAAATTCCCAAAGAAGAAATATATATTGTATTCTGTTAGACTAAGGGTTCATGACAAAAATAAAATATTTTTTTAAAGAATTTATTTTTGAACTCTCACAACCAAAATGTCTTCTTCCTTTCTTACAAGCCAGTTGTGGTACAGGGACTTCTGTGAAGTGTGATTTGTTAGAAAACGTTCCCAGAACGTTTTATTGTAATGGGAAATTGGTCAGGGAAAGGAAGGAGGCCAGGCAAGCAGGACTCACAGGGAATGATGGTCCAGCTCCACAGGGAATCTTGAACATAGAGTAGACCACGCCTTGGAGTAGTTTCCAAGGGGAAGCAAGGAAGCTAGGGTATTTATATACACTTAACAAGTTGGTCTTTGGTTAAGGTTATCCCTGGGGTGAGGGGAAGTGAATCCCCAAGCACTTCTGGCTTTCCTTTTGCACAAAGCAGGTTCCAGCAGCATGAAGGAAGCCCAACAAAGACTCACAGCTGGCCATGAGGATTAAAAAGCACATCAGTAGCTGGCACGCATGAACGTGGTAAAGAGATCTAAAGAGATACAGCAGAGCACTAACTGCTTCTGTGGCTGCTTTAAACTAGATCTTTCCTGTTAACAAAATTCTCTGAAGCAGTGGTGGTATAGTAAAACTCTACTATGTAATATATTTCCTTGGGCTGTCTCACACATGGCTGATAAAGAAATTCATATAATATTTTATGGACATGATAGCTCTGTACCCCTTCCCCCATACCTTGCCCTATGCATCTCTTCATCTGTGTCCTTTACAATATCCTTTATAATAAAACAATAATGCATTAGTCCATTTTCACACTGCTATAAAGATACTACCTAAGACTGGGTAATTTATAAACAAAAGAGGTTTAATTGACCCATAGTTCCACATGGCTGGGGTGGCCTCAGGAAACTTACAGCCTGGCAGAAAGTGAAGGGGAAGCAGGCACCTTCTTCACAAGTTGGCAGGAGAGAGAGGGAGAACACAGGGGAAACTGCCGCTTTTAAAACCATCAGATTTCATGAGAACTCCTTCACTATCACGAGAACAGCATGGGAGGAAACTGTTCCCATGATCTGATTACTTCCCATTGGGTCCCTCCCTCAACACATGGGGATTACAACTCGAGATGAGATTTGGGGGGGATACAGAGCCAAACCACGTCAAGTAAACATTTAAAAAATCTGAAACTATTAATATTTACATGTCTAAAAATTGAGATCTAGTTGAAGAATTTGTATTAGAATTATTTGATGGGATAATTTTTAACACAAAGCTAATATTGAAAATCTGTATTTTGCTTGACATGAAAAACTGTTCGCTATATAATATTAAATGAAAAATCAGGCGAAAACAACTATAGATTGTGTTTCCATTTTTGTGAAAACAAAATAACAAAACAAAGCAAAACTACACATGAATGGTTAGTGAACTATATGAAATAATAGATCTAAGCACTGGATGGTATTTCTGACCATTCTTTTCTGAAGGTTTATGAAATGCACTCACCTCTTGCTGTGGTTTAAATGTGTCCCTCAAAGTTGACATGTTGGAAATGCAATCACCAATGCATCAGTGTTGTGAGGTGGGGCCTAATAAGAAGTAATTAGGACATAAGGGCTCTTCCTTTATGAATGAATTAATGCTATTAAAACCAGAGTGGGTTAGCATTATGGGAGTTAGTTATGAGAGTGGGTTTGTTATATAAACAAGTTCAACCCCTTCTTGCTCTCTCTTGCCCTCTCTTTGCCCTCCTTCCATGGGATCATGCAGCAAGAAGGCCATCACTAGATGTTTTGTTCTTGGACTTCTGAGCCTCCAAAACTATAAGCCAAATAAATTCCTGTTCTATAAATTGTTCAGTCTGTGGTATTCTGTTATGGCAGTGT
Source organism: Theropithecus gelada (assembly GCF_003255815.1). Taxonomy (NCBI): domain Eukaryota; kingdom Metazoa; phylum Chordata; class Mammalia; order Primates; family Cercopithecidae; genus Theropithecus; species Theropithecus gelada. Next base: position 27,447 of record NW_020257668.1, read on the forward strand.
AAAATGGACTAATCCACCTTTCTAATTCTTTTTCAAGGCATCTCCTCAAAGTAGTGAGGGGTTAGAATTTTTCTACAAATATTTTGAATTTGATAACCACAAATGGATGCGGAGGACCCTACTAAAATCTTGTTCATCGAGTAATTTAACCTGTTTTCATACTCACTTCCTAAGATTTGTGCACTGTAATCCTGGTAGCCTCTGCTTGGAAAGTTCTTTCCCTCTAAACCACCCTATTAATTCATAACCATTTTTCATATCTCAGCCCCAGGAGGGTCACCCATCCCTTCTTTTTCAACATTTCTTTTCTCAATAAAATATGTAAGCACCAGATACTATGCTGGGCACCAAATAGGACACTAGAAAAGAAATTAGCTTAGAGACTTGTGTTCATAATATGTCACAGAACATTTGGACGGCAAGAGATATATGGATGAATGAGATTCAAAATGAGATTTTTCAAAGGCTTATTCTCAAATGAATGGGAAGGGTCCTGTGTGTATTTCCAAATAACTCATAAGCTGTCATGCATATCCATTTTAAAGTGACTATTAAGCTACCAAAATAATAATAATAATAATAACAACTATAAGCTTACATGCACATCAATCTTTTAAGTGACTATTAAGCTACCAAAATAATAATAATAACAACTAAGACCATAAAGGGCCATATATGGTTTACTACTCTTCACAAATATTACTCCAGAAATAACAGGATATTTGGAGGAAGATCTCCAAATGATAAAGATTTTAGTTTTTGTTACTTATTTCCACAACTAAAGCATATGGCTATTGAGTATAAGCATCTGCAAATATTCTTCTTTAGCATGTTGTTTAAACAAGGAGGACTTGGTTACTGTGCTAGTTTGAGGAAAGCAGTTTGGGCAGAATTACTTACCTTATTACACTTGATAGATGTACGGTGACATGCATCACTTTGGGTACCACTCACACAACCATGCTGAAGTACCACAGAGGACAGCAGAGGAATAAATAGAACTTTAAACAGGGAACTTGGTGTTACTTCAGTAAGTCTCACATGTGAATAAGTAGGAGGCTCTGAAAGTTGATGTTCAGAAGGATATCATAAATCAAAATGTATTTGGCTTTGAAAGTTGTCTGGAAGAAATACATAATATAATTTATCCTTATTCTTCTTTAAAAAGCCTAGAATATCATTTGCTCTTATATACTGTATTGGAATCTATTCAGTTTATTCAAGTATTATAGTTCAATAATTCTTGGCGAAAGGCCAGGAAAACCTGAATGACAACACTATGTTTGTTTTACAGGTAAAAATGGAAATTGTACAATCAAAATCGAGCTTCAGGAATACAGTTCAGCATGAGAGAGTTATGCAGAAATTAGTGATCCTATTAAAAAGATGCACTTTAAGAATAAATATGATTTTTGTTAGTATTTAATGATTTAATTTTTAAAAGTTTAAATAAAATGTCAGATAAAAATTGTGGTATATATTGGTGCACTCATCCCATTTGAAGTTTTGTAGACTTAAATTTCTGCTTTCTACTAAATTATTTTTTTGTTTACCCTAGTTTTTCTACTAACTTTGTATTATTCACATCCGCATATACAAAGGTAATTAAAATATTGATGACTATTAATTTTATGGGAATATCTGTACTGATATCTGTCACTTGTTCATTATGAAGACCTAATGGAAGAGCGATATCATTCCCTTTGATGTTAGGAGATTTAACTTCTAGGTCCAGCTGCATTTGTAATAAGCTCGATGACCTTGGGTAAGTCACATAATTATATATTAATCTTCAATTTTCTCATCTATGAAATGAAGTTGGACCACATGATTTTGAAAGTCCCTCTTATCTCTGAAATTATACTGTCAGCTCTCATTTTTACTAATTTGGAGGAGCAGTGATCTGCTGTTATGACACAGTAGATTAATCCCCACTGTATTTGCCTAATTGGCATGAAAAGTGACAGAGACTGAGAAATGGATGCAGCTGTCTTTGGTACAAGTGGGTACAGCCTGAAGCTCCTCAGTGCTCTCAGTGTCTTTCAATTTTTCATTAGCCCCACTGTCTGCATGCTCTTGACCGTTCTCAGAGTTAGGATATGACCATGACTCTAGTGACCTTCAATATATATAATCATAAATTGACATCCTTTGTCTTATAGTTGTTTCCCGAAGAATCTTCTCAAATGTATACAAATCCTGGCATTTAATTGTGGGAATGGATCTGCTACTGTGCACAAAAAGTGAGTTGCTTAAGAATGTCTTATTTATTTCACATTGGAGTGCTATAGTCTGTAAGTCTATGGACATAATCTTGGCAAACTTCTCTGACCTATCTCAGAGTAATGTTTTTAAATTCATAAAATAAAATATACAGGATTGCAAAGAAATGAAATAAATAGAAATACAGTTTCATCAATAAATCCAAATTTAAGACCTGTGTGAATATCATTTTCACCTAGGCTGTAAACTCCCTGAGACCAGGAAGTATGTCTTGTTCATTGATTTATCCTAAGTGCTTAACACAGTGCACGGTTCAGTCAGGATGCTCTATAAATGCATGCCTACTTATTTAATCACACTATTAAAAAATCTTCTTTCTTTCAAGTCTGCTTCCTCATCAGATTTTAAGGTCCTTGGGGATAAGGGTAGACGCTTATCCACTATTGCCTTCCCAGGTCTTATATGGTGTTTCAAATTCGGTTGGTGCTCAACTAACATTTATTAAAAGCACGTATAGATGAGCTAGCCCTGTACATTTTCTGCTCTCTTCTGGCAACTTTTAGTACTGGGTTATTGGCTTATTGCTGGAAATTCTGTTCTCTGGAGGTGTAGGGTGGCCTGAAGTCTTGAAGAACTGAGGAGGAGGGTATATTGGTCTGCTTGGGCTACCATAACAAAATCTCATAGACGTGGTGACTCTGACATCAGAAATTTATCCTTTCATAGTTCTGGATGTTGGAAAGTCCAGGATCAAGGTTCTGGCAGAGTATGGTTTTTGGTGAGAGTTGTTTTCCTTCCTGGCTTGCAAATGATCACTTTCTCAGTTTCTCCTCATATGGTAGAGAGAGAAAGAGCTCTCTGGTATCTCATCTTATGAGGACACTAATTCTATCAGATCAGCATCCCATCCTTATGTCCTCATTTAGCCTTAATTACTTCTATAAATGCCATATCTCCAAATGCAGTCACGTTGGGGGTTAGGGCTTCAACATACAGATTTTGGAGTGATACAAGTCAGTCCACAGTAGAGAGTCAGTGTGGTGCACTGAAATATGAAGGAGACCCCAAAGTCTCATTCCGGCTCTGCCGTTAACTAGACAAAGACCTAGAGAAAATCCACTGTTTTCTCACATGTAAAGTTTTTGACTAGATAATCTGAAGTTTCCTACCTACATTCAAATTCTTTGCACCTATGCGAAGATCCCAGTGAATCTCAGTAGAACAAAGTTGCTGCCCAAACTGAAAACTGTCTTTTAGAATATTATCATGCATCATTTCTGAAAATACCACATAATAAAGTTAACTTTTGATTGAAGTGCTTCATAGCTTTTCAGTGAAGTTTAATACACAATATGGGTTGATAAATTAATGCCAAATCAGTAGTTTAGAGATCTGTATGGCTTCCAGGAGAATGAAATGGCTTGAATTTGTAACTGGCATTAGGAAAGCTAGGAGTGCTAGAAAACTAAAGTAACATGCTCTTTTACTTCTTGAAGTTGCTTCTTTAGATCTTCTCAGGGCCATATTGATTCCTTCTTTGTTGTTATTCAAATGGAAAGAGGTAACAAAATAACTTCTATAGTGTATTTTTTTGAAATAAACTTATACCTAGGAAATTAATAAACAAATATATGGAATAGAAGTGTTCATTAGACATTAATCGAATAGTGACTTCAACACTTTTAAAAATGTTTATTTCTGTACACATGCTCTTCACCTCTGATTTCTAATGTGTTTAATATTCTTCATAGTAGTATTATGCAAGCTAAACTAACTGATATGTAGTGCTTTGCTGAGAATTTCAATATTTTATAGCTTGGTTAGAATCAGTGTTTTTTTCTCAGAAAGAAAAAGACTGACAAAGTTTACTAATTTTTTGTAGAGTGTTTCCATGATTATTAGTGTTTTAAAAAAGGTCAGGCATTTGAATAGGTTTCATAAATCTTAAAAGCAGCAAAAGCTTTTGAAATAATTAATTTGGGCTACTAATTTTACAAAGTACTAGAAATAAAAGGATTTTGAATGATAGTATAATCTAGCTTTGATGGTATAATCCAACTGTCATACATTACAATGCCCACAAATTCTCTATGACTTATTCTTAGCTGGTAATTTAATCAGTCATTCACTTACCACTCATTTATTTATGTTTTCATTCATTTATTCATCATTTGATGAATGAGGCAGTACAACATACTGGTTAATAGAATGGGCTTGAGTTAGAATCCTGGTTTCTCTGTTATTAGCAGTGTGTGACCTTACTCAACTTCAGGAGAGCTTCGGTTTCCTCATTTTTAAGAAGGTGCTAATGGAAATGCCTACTTCATGAATTTGTTTCAATGATTAAATAAGATAGTGTTTGTAAAACATTTAAAAGAAGTGCCTGACACATATAAATGGCTCAATAAATGTTAGTCCCTCATAAATACCCATAAGGCTGTTATAAGGATTAAATAAATGATGGGCATAAAGATTTCAGCTAAGTACCTGGCAAACACAATCCATCAACAAAGGTGAGCTAGTATCATTAGGAAATATACATGTAGGTTTTGGGGACAAAAAGCTGAATATCATTGACTTTTTAGAGTCCCTTCAGTCTTATTTCTTTAGGAAAAAACTAGGCTGGGAGAACACAACTTAGGTTCTCTCCAGATGCAGAAGATATCTAGAAAATGCCTAACAGAAAAATAACCGGAAGAGTTCATTAGAGTCCATTGCATTTTTTTCCAGAACCATTACTCAGTGGCTTGTCCCACAGATGAAAGATATTAACTTATCTTCATTTAGGAGCTTCAGACTAGGGGAAATAAAATGATGGAAGAGATGAAGTGGAGATAGATAAATAGTCTTTGAAGATAGACTTTAAAATTTTAATTTGTTTTAGAAAGGTTAATACTTAGAAGGGAATTGACTAGAATCTTAAGTTAAAAGGAGATAAAAGGAACACTAAATGCTACCAAGTCCCCAAAATTAAAAAGGGGGGTATCTTTGGAAATCTTATTGAGTTAAATTTGAGCAAATTAAGAGGATAACTTTCATACGTGGAAGGTAATATAGCATTAAATTGATTAGTTAAAGAAGTAATACTGCTATACAGGATTCTGGGAAAATAATGAAAAGGTCATAAATAGTTATTCAGAGAGCTGAGATAAAGGGTAATATCTTCCATGTTCTTACAGGACTTCTCATGGGACTTTTGGCAACAAAGTCTGTATTATATGGACTGAAAATCTAATCCAATAAGGCTATACTATGCTCCCATATTTTTTCCATTGCTAGTTAAGTGGATAATTGGTTATTATTATTATTGATAAACCTGTGAGCTTTTATTGTAGTTTGGAAAATTTACATAGAAAAATTATTTCTTCAGTTTAGCATTTCAGTATGTAAATCTCTCACAGGACATTCATGTTTAGGGTAAATCTAAAGCCTTCATAATGTAACTGAAGCCATTTTTAGCTTTTCTCTCAGAGGATGTTTTTTTTTTTTTTTTTTTTTTT